>NC_067401.1:300852072-301156000 GCF_016432865.1 Antechinus flavipes | reverse complement strand
GGGAAAATTGGAAATTGGTAGCAAAATAAGGCCAAAATAAGTTCATGATTTAGACATAAAGAATGATACTGTAAGCAAATTAGAAGAACAAAAGATAATCTACTTTTTCAGTCTGAGTAGAAGGAAGGAATTTGTAGCTAAAGAAGAACTAGAGTACATTATGGAGTGCAAAATGGATAATTTTGATTATATCAAGTTAAAAAGTTTTTGTACAATCAAAACTAATGTAGACAAGATTAGAAGGGATGTAGTAAAGTTGGAAAAAATTTACATCCAAGGGTTATCATAAAGGTGTCATCTCTAAAATATATAAAGAATTGACTCAAGTTTATAAGAATTCAATCAATTTTCCAATTGATAAATGGTCAAAGAATGTGAACAGACAATTTTCAGATGAAGAAATTAAAATAATTTCTAATCATATGAGAAGGTGCTCTAAATCACTATTGATCAGAGACATGCAAATTAAGACAACTCTGAAGTACCACTATTCACCTCTCAGCTTGGCTAAGATGACAGGAAAAGATAATGATGAATGTTGGAGAGGATGTGGGAAAACTGCAACATAGATTGTTGCAAATAGATTATTGGTAGAGTTGTGAACTGATCCAACCATTCTTGAGAGCAATATGGATCTATGCCCAAAGAGCTATCAAACTGTGCATGTCTTTTGATCCAACAATGTCTCTACTGGCTCTGTATCCCAAAAAGATAATAAAAAATGGAAAAGGACCCACATATGCAAAAATATTTGTAGCAGTCATTTTTGTAGTTGGCAAGGAACTGGAAACTAAGTGGATGTCCATCAGTTGGAGAATGACTGAATAAATTATGGTATACAAATGTTATGCAATATTAATGTTCTATAATAAACGATAAAGAGGATGATTTCAGAATGGCCTGGAGAGACTTACATGAACTGCTGCTAAGTAAAGGGAGTAGAACCAAGAGAACATTGTATACAGCAACAAAAAGATTATACAATGATCAATTATGATGATAGTGGCTCTTTTCCACAGCAAAGTGATTCAGGCCAGTTCCTAGGGTCTTGTAATGAAGAGAGCCATCTGCATTTAGAAAGAGGACTGTGAGAACTGGGTGTGAATTACAACATAGTATTTTCACCTTTTTTGATGTTGTTTGCTTACATTTTGTTTTCTTTCTCTTTTCCCCCGTTTTTATTTGATTTTTCTTTTGCAGCATGATAATTGTTGAAAAATGTATAGAAAAATTTCACGTTTAACATAAATTGGATTACGAGCTATCTGGGGGGAAGGGAGGGAGAAAAAAATTGGAACACAATGTTTTGCAAGAGTGAATATTGAAAACTATCCATGCATATGTTTTGAAAATAAAAAAAAGAAACGTTTTAAAATTTTAAGAAATTCCACAGTGTGATGATGTAGAAATAGCCATAACATAAAAATAAAATGCATCAATAAAATTCCTAAAAAGAGAAATTTGCTTTTCATTTTTTATACTTCAATGCAATGGAAGAGATTTCTTCTTTCAGGATTTTAGAATTTTAATAACACTATTTTTTGCTCCAAGTATGAGAAATTATGAGGATTTGGTATAATGATGTCTATTAAAATATAGTTTTTAAATTTTTATGGGTTAATCTTAAGTGTGGGAAACTGTGGGTACCTGTTTTTCTTCTCTGACTCTGCTTCAATTCTATTACAGTTAGTTTATTAAAATTCAAATAAAAATTTTGAGCTATGTATTTGTAGTGCAAGGATCTATCATCTGTTAATTTAGGGATGGTATCACACTTCTGATGTGTACTTATTGTTATGATGTGATGTCTCACTAAGCATTTAGTGATTGTTAAATATTTTGCATCATCTGTGATTTAGTGCTCCATTTCTACTGTTTCTTTGCAAAATCCATATTGCTCAATAAATACGAATTCTTTTGTTGGAATCCTTACAAAGTGTTAAGTCATTAGAATTGATAGAGACAATAATTATCTAATGTAGCATGGTTCAGTATGATTGATTTGATCCTACAAGGAGATGTTATGGGCCAGAACTTGAAACAAGGTACTAAGTGGAATTGAGGAAACAATGTTTAAATCTAGTTTAGAATTGATTCAATTCTACAACAAATAATGGTTTCCCAGTGATATAATGATTGATGTATACTTAGTGTACAGCTTATAAGCAAGAAGCTCTAAGGCCAGACAGAAGCACAGAAGCCCCTTCTCGGAGGCAGAGAAAGAGTCATTCCATATTCCACTTTTGTGCTGGCTGGAGACATTTGGAAAGAGCTAGGTGCTGAAGCTCAAGACTTTAAAGGACACAATAAAGGACTGGATTTTAACTCCTGGCTGCATTTAAAGTGATTATTACTCTGAACTGAAACTAAGGCTGCCTCCAGAAAGCTCCCCAAGAAACCTGCTCCCAGAGAGAACCATCATATATTATATAAAAGAAGAGAACACCACATTCTTTAAAGATTGTTGGTCTATAATTTCTGGTTCAATGACCTGATCCTGAATATCTATTATAAAAAACCTCCATTTCAATGAACTGCAAAACTCAGCTCCTTCTTTTATCAATGGAGTCTTGAGTGTCTGAAACTAGATTTGACCTCAGATCCTCCTGACTTCATGGGTGGTGCTCTATCTACTGTGCCACGTCATTGCCCCATGAAGTAAATTATTTGTGCCTGATCATTGCAAAGAATTGGCCATAACCAATAAATGTTGTTAGACTATTATGATACTTTAGATTGGCTTGTTTAGTAATCATCAAATGAATAATAACACCCTTCTCCATATTATTACCCAAGTATTTAGAGTGACATTTGCCTTTTGCATCCTGTAGATTTTTTCTGTATAGATCACTAGGATAAAGTTCACTGAGACAGGTCTGTATTCTTCTGAGACTTCATGTAATCTATTCAATGTTACCTAAAAACAAGGTCATCTGCAGAATTTCACTATGTAGAATGAATCATCTTTTTTTTCTATTTGTATTTTGAACTTCCTTAACTACTGATTCCCATTTACTTTTAAAACTGTATCAACTCTACCAAATACTTCTCATTAAGGTACTTAGTCTGTATTCATCTGCATAAATGCCTTCTACTTACATGCCACTTCTATTTCCAAAAATTATGTGAAGATGTATTAACATCTAATTGTGGTTGTGTTGTTTTTAATAATGATGAAAAGAATTAATCATAGAAATATTGACAAAGCACTTATATTTTACATCGATTTTCTATTTTCTTCAAAGATTTTGGCATAAAAAATGAACTATTACAAGGCCTTCATACAGAAAATGATATATACATCCTGTATTTGTTATTATTGTTTATTCTTCATTCTCAGAGGATTGTGACAGCAGGGAGATGAAGCCATCACATACAAGTAAATTGGATTTAATAAAGAGGGAGGGCTTGTCAGGTCACCTGACTCACTTTCCCTTCCAGAGCCTTCGAGTGGTAAGATACACCTCGAGACAATTGAAAACAATTGAAAATGACTCTGGATAAAATGTTTTTTTTTTTTTTTTTTTTTTTATGCTAAGGTTTTCAAGAAGTCTTAGTGTGATGGAGGCTGCTCCCAGTCAGTGATTAAGGCTAGGTAGCAATTGAGGCAAAAAAATCTCCTCTTTCACCTAGTCCAAAAATTTGTAAATAAATAAATTAATGAATCTGGGAGGGGAAGACCCTCAGGATCTCTGACCAAAGCAGAAATGTTATATCTTCTCTGTCTTTTAAAGCTTAACTTTTTTTAAAAATAATTTTTTATTGATAGAATGCATGCCAGGGTAATTTTTTACAGCATTATCCCTTGCATTCATTTCTGTTCCGATTTTTCCCCTCCCTCACTCCACCCCTTCCCCCAGATGGCAAGAGTCCTTTACATGTTGAATGGGTTGCAGTATATCCTAGATACAATATATGGGTGCAGAACCAAACAGTTTTCTTGTTGCACAGGGAGAATTGAATTCAGAAGGTATAAATAACCCGGGAAGAAAAACATAAATGCAAGCAGTTTATATTCATTTCCAGTGTTCTTTCTCTGGGTGTAGCTGCTTCTGTCCATCTTTGATCAATTAAGGCTCTCTTTATCAAAGAGGTCCACTTCCATCAGAATACATCCTCAAACAGTATCGTTGTTGAGGTATATAATGATCTCCTGGTTCTGCTCATTTCACTCAGCATCAGTTCATGTAAGTCTCGCCAGTCCTCTCTATATTCATCCTGCTGGTCATTTCTTACAGAACAATAATATTCCATAACGTTCATATACCACAATTTACTCAACCATTCTCCAATTGATGGACATCCTTTCATTTTCCAGCTTCTAGCCACTACAAACAGGGCTGCCACAAACATTTTGGCACATACAGGTCCCTTTCCTTTCTTTAGTATCTCTTTGGGGTATAAGCCCAGTAGAAACACTGCTGGATCAAAGGGTATGCACATAAAGCTTAACTTTTTTAAAAGGCCAGCTAAAATTGGAGCTTCTACTTTCCTTTTTCTTCTTAATCCTTTTTTGGCTTATGACATTATACTCTACTGAAACTGTTCTCTATAAAATCTTTACTAAGGATATCTAAATAACCAAATTCAATGATTTTTTTTTTCATTCTTCATTCTTCTTTATCTCTCTTCAGTCTTTGACATAGTTGAGTATTTTTTCTTCCTTGATATTGTCTTTCCTCCAGATTTTTGGGATACTACTCTTTCCTGGTCTTCCTAGTATTTATCTGAATATTTCTTCTCTGCTTTCTTTGCTGCATTTTCCTCCAAATCAAGCCCTTAAACTATGGGTAACCCTCTAGATTTTGTCATGTCATTTTCTCTGTACATAACTATATTGAGTTATCTCATCAGCTTCCACAGATTTAATTATAATTTCTATGCTGAAAATTCTCAGATCTACCTTTTCTGCTCTAGTATCTATAGTGACTTCTATTCTTGCATCTCCAACAGACTTCTTGAGCTGGATATCTAGTATATATCTTAAATTCAATATGCATAGAACAGAACTTAATCTCAAACACACACACATATACACACACACACACACACGCATACACACACACACACACACACATATATATATATATATATATTTTCTCTTACAGTACATAGCAGCACAATTCTCCAGGTCTCTCACACTCCCTACTTAGGAGCCATTCATCATTCCTTATTATTTCTTGCCCTCAAAGTCTACACACACACACACACACACACACACACACACACACACTCATATATATATATATTTTCTGTTACAGTACATAGCAGCACAATTCTCCAGGTCTCTCAGACTCACTACTTAGAAGCCATTCATCATTCCTTATTATCTCTTGCCCTCAAAGTCTCAACTGTTGATGAGATCTATTGATTTTAAATTTGCATCATTTCTTGAATATGGTCCCTTCTTTCCTCTGAAGTTGCCATCATTTTAGTGTAATCCCTCATCACCTCATAACTTGATTATTGCAAGAGCCTGCTGGTGAGTTGTCTCCCCCATTTTAATATACTTTCTAGGAATTTATAGAGTCATTTTTCTAAAATGCAGGTGTCATCTTATTAATTTCCCACCCCTGCTCAATAAATTCTAGTGGCTTGCTATTGCTTCCAGGAACAAATGAAAACTTTGGCATGCAAAAGTTTTTATAACCTAACTCCCTCTTACCTTTCCAGTTTTCTTATTCCTTATTGTCTGATTTGTGCATATTCTTCAATCTGGTGACTGACTTCATGACTATTCCACAAACAAGATGTTCTACTTTTCCATTCTGGCATTGTCATTGATTGTCTCTCATTCCTGGGAATGATCTTCCTACTACACTCCAATTGCTGGCTGACTGATCCAACTATTGATTGGTGTCATAAAAATAGAGAGAGAGAGAGAAAAAAAAAGAGTATCCAGGAGCAGAAAGAGGTTAATGGTAGCAAATAAAGAAAAAATAAATAGAAGGTTTTGGACTGAAAATATATCATATTTGTCAATAAGACCTTATTCATAACTATAAAGAGAACAGTTTCAGTTGATTAATGAACTCAAAAGTCAGATAAAAAAGAGTTGATGGGTAAGAGGGGATAAAAAAGAAAGCAGCACACATAGACAATATCCCCCAAAATGCTGTTTCTTTTTGATTTGGGGAACAAAATGAAATTTTACCAAATCTTACTTAGATTTCAGATTTATTCAACTACATTTTTAGTCTTCTAATATCATATATAAACACAATTTTAATATGTATATGATTCACTTTCTCTAGTGAACCAATTCATTAGCCTTTGGATACAGATCTTAAGATCATATGAATAAACCTGGAAGGGAACACAGAGTCTAACTAAAAATAAGTAGACTTTCAGTCCATTAAAATCTAAGAACAGGTTGTGAAACCTTATAACATGAAAGAAAAGAAAAACACTAATATATGTATGTATATTCTGGATGCTAAAGGAAAAGAGAGGAGAAGAAAATATTTTTTTTCAAAGCTTACTAACTTCTGCATTATATATACAGCATATTTCTAGCAGACTGATTTCATGTTTCTAAGAAATATTAATAAGAAATGTGAGTTTCAAAATTTACATTTGAAGAGCCTACTTCTGGTGTGAAAACTTTGTAACTCCTTAGATGTAATCCCAGTCTCAAGGACAATTGGTATGGGACTGTTTTTATTGGTGAAGATCAATGTCTCATGTCTAGGTGAGGAACTGGATATAGTTGGCAAGACTGATAGAGAACTTTAATCTCTTCAGACTGTGGGTCTTTAAGTCCTTTTCAAGCTTTCAAGCTTTGTGTCTAATCTCAGTCTTTGTTGAGTTGCTTCATAACTCTTCAGTTTATTTGAGCACATCTGGATTCTAGAAGAAGATAGCTAGATGGCTCAGTAGATACAGTGCTTACCTTGGAGTCAAGAGGACCTGAGTTCAAATCTGACCTCAGAAACTTACTAGTTGTGTGACTCTGAACAAGTTATTTAACTTCCATTTGCCTTAATTGCCTGGATGAGGAAATGGTAAAGAACTTCAGAATCCATGCCTAGAAAACCTCATGGACAGTATCAACATCAAAAAAAAAATAATAATAATAATAATAATAAGGTTTTTAGAGAAAAGATAGAATATGCCAAACCCATGCCAGTTTGCTGGAAAACAAAAATAATTTAAATAAACTGATTTAATAAGAGCTGTGCCTTGTTCCTGTCTTATCTTATTACATATGAGGTTTTGGGATATATATTCCCTAGGATGGGATCTAAGATTCTCTGTCTGAGATGAATGACATTACATCCAATGGGAAAGCTCCTTCATTCTGTATTTTCTTGTATATATTTTCCTATGTATATTTTCTCTGACTATCAAATTAGATGAATGGATTTCTTCACTATGCATGTCTTCTGTATGTTGACTGGGTGTTACTTATAAAACTAGTGTTTGGTGAGAAAGAGATCAATGTTTGAATATAATAGCTTTGGGGTTCTTATATTTTTCCAGTAATTAAAAGCAATCTGAATTTAGCTTGAAGCTGATCATATTTCTTTGACTAATAACATTTATGAAACAGATATATGATTCTATCCTGATATATCTCTCTCTGTTGGGAGCAGAATGGTGGCCTCTGTCCCCAACACCTCCTTCTGGTCTTAAAATCTCCTTTAAAAAGGGGTTAGAGGATAAGAGGGTAGAGATAAATATTCTGCCTCCCTTCAAGCCATATAATGATGCCCCCATACTTTATGTAGGTGATAGCTCCATAGACATAGAAAAAGGAGATTAATTAAATATCACATATCACTAACTCTTGAGATACTGTTTTCAAAATAGATTTGTCCTTTCCTTTTGCTAAGAACTGGATTTTTGTTTCTTTCTTTAGATCAGTACATACAAATTTTAGCCTTGAAAGCCACAAATGTATGTGACAAAGAGGTGACAAAGAGACATTGACTCACTTTGAAAGAGTATGAAATGCAAATTTTCCATATTAGCTACAAGTTCTTCCTGGGTAAGCTATGTGAATAGATTAGTGTTGCTAGTATAAATATGAAATCCTGTGCAGTGTGGAAGCTTTGTTTCCTGTACAGTATTTCTGCAGGGATTGTAACTTAATGTTATCCTTCTAGCCATATTAAGGGACTGTAGCTTTTAGTAGCTCCCTTCAGACTATGAAAAGGGATGGTTTAACTTATAGCTTCCCTCTCCAGACTGCATTAAAATGTTTTTTTTTTCCTTTTTTTTATATCCTCAGAAGATATAAGTACTTTCTCTAGGACTAATCTTCCTTACATGCACAGATTTGTGTACTTCAGATATCTATCCACTCTCCTTAATAACCACAAATTGCTTTGTAGAGGCAAAGTGCAGGATTTTACATGAAAAATTATGGATTCTAAGTATGACTGGATAGTTAACTAGACAAAATACTACATATGTGATATTTTATTGAGGCAGTTGGGGTTAAGTGTCTTGCCCAGGGTCACACAGCCAGGAAGAGTTAAATGTCTGAGGCCAGAGTTGAACTCAGGTCCTCCTGACTTCAGGACTGGTGCTCTATCCACTGAGCCGCCTAGCTGCCCCTATATGTAGTATTTTGGAAAAAAAATGTTCGTTTTGAAGACTGAAGGACCTGAGTTTGAATTCTTCCTCATACACTACCTGTGTGACTCTAGAAAAAATCACTTGATCTCTTTTTGTCTCACTTTCATCATTTGCAAAAAGGGGCAATGATGAAACCTTCTTCCCAAGGTTGTTGTGAAGATTGATGGAGATAATAAGTATGAACAATTCTGCAAACCTTAAAGTACTATAATAAATTTTGGTAATTATAATAATGATGCTATTGTTGTTGATGATGAAGAAGAGAATGAGGGTGATGTGATATTAGGCAAGTTTTTAAACTCAATATTTCCCTTTACACTCTGACAAATGGGGCTAATTGTAACCTTCTGGATAGTACATTTAGAAGTGGAAAGGAACTCAAAGCCTCTAGTTTAATCAATGCCCACAGTTTATAGCTAATGAAGATGAAGAAGAAGAGAAACTTCCCAAGATCACACAGATAATAAGAAGTAGAATTGGCCATTCCCAATAAGATCAGGAGTGAAATAAGGTTGCCCTCTATCACCATTACTATTCAATATTGTATTAGAAATGTTAGCTTTGGCAATGAGTTGAGAAAGAGATTAAAGGAATTAGAGTAGGTAATGAGGAAACCAAATTATCATTCTTTGCTGATGATATGATGGTATACTTTGAGAAACCCAGAGATTCTACTAAAAAGTTATTAGAAATAATCCACACCTTTAGCAAAGTCACAGGATACAAAATAAACCCACATACACCATCAGCATTCTTATATATCACTAACAAAATCCAACACTTAGACTTCAAAGAGATATTCCATTTAAAGTAACTACTGATTGTGTAAAATACTTAGGAATCTATCTGCCAAGGGAAAATCAGAAACTTTATGAGCAAAACTGCAAAACACTTTCCACACAAATTAAGTCTGATCTAACTAATTGGAAAAATATTAAATGCTCTTGGATAGGGCGAGCAAATATAACAAAGATCACAATATTATCTAAACTAATCTATTTATTTAGCGCTATACCATTCAGACTCCCAAAAAACTATTTTAATGACCTAGAAAAAATAACAACAAAGTTTATATGGAAAAACAAAAGGTCAAGAATTTCAAGGGAATTAATGAAAAACAAACAAACAAACAAACAAACAAATGAAGGTGGCCTAGCTGTACCAGATGTAAAATTTTATTATAAAGCATCAGTTACCAAAACCATTTGGTATTGGCTAAAAAATAGACTAGTTGATCAGTGGAATAGGTTAGATTCAAAGGACAAAACATACAATAACTTTAATAATCTAGTGTTTGACAAACCCAAAGACCCCCCTTTTTGTGATAAGAACTCACTATTCGACAAAAATTGCTGGGAAAATCGGAAATTAGTATGGCAGAAAGTAGGCATGGACCCGCACTTAACACCATATGCCAAGATAAGGTCAAAATGAGTTCATGACCTAGGCATAAAGAATGAGATTATAAATAAATTGGAAGAGCATAGGATAGTTTACCTCTCAGACCTGTGGAAGAAGGAGGAATTTATGACCAAAGAAGAACTAGAGATTACTATTGACCACAAAATATAAAATTTTGATTATATCAAATTGAAAAGTTTTTGTACAAACAAAACAAAACAGCATTATCACTCTAAGGAGGTAATTCCCAGACAGCAACATCAGTATTTCTTTAAACTTATCAGTTGTCAAGGTCCCAGGTATATCTGGTTGCTAAAAATATCATCTGCAACAGGGAGTGAAGAACTAGTAATAAACTTTTAACTACAAAGATTCAAGATTATGTTTCTCACGGTCCCATTTGGAGTGCTTTTCCATTTCAAAATGACCAGCAGGATAATTTCAGAAAGCCCTGGAGAGACTTACAGGAACTGATGCTGAGTGAAATGAGCAGGACCAGGAGATCATCATATATTTCAACAACAATGCTATATAATGATCAATTATGATTCAGTTGGCCATCTCCAGCAATGAGATGAACCAAATCAGCTCCAATAGAGCAATAATGAATTGAACCAGCTACACCCAGCAAAAGAACTCTGGGAGATGACTATGAACCATTACATAGGATTCCCAATCCCTATATTTTTGTCCACCTGCATTTTTTATTTCCTTCACAGGATAATAGTACACTATTTCAAAGTCTGATTCTTTTTGTACAGCAAAATAGCTGTTTGGATATGTATACGAATATTGTATTTATTTCATACTTTAACATATTTAACATGTATTGGTCAACCTACCACCTGGGGAAGGGGATGGGGGGAAGTAGGGGAAAAATTGGAACAAAATTGTTGACAATTGTCAATGCTGTAGAATTACTCATGCATATAACTTGTAAATAAAAAGCTATAATTAAAAAAAAAGAAGTAGAATTGGGATTGAAACACAGCTTTTCTGATCCCTTAACCAGTATCATCCTGTTATGTAGTTTGCATTGTGGTTATAAGGTAAAATAGTTGAGAAAAGTTTATAATTTTACCCAAATAAAGATTACCAAACAAAATTTTCAACCAGCTTAAACTATTCTAAAATGAATTAATTATAAGTAGGAACAATTATACAATGACCAAAAAAATAAAAATTGAAAGAATTTACATTTAAGAACCAAATGTAGAGAAATGATAATTGAGCAATTGATAACTGATGAGATAAAGGATTTATGGGGGCAAGATGCCACCAAATTATCAAATCCAATACTCTAATTTTTTCAGTTGAGGAAACTGAAAATCAATAATACTAAGTTGCTAAAGGTCATATTGGTTAAGAGACTGAGTGGGAATTTGAATTCTTGTCCTGTTATTCCCTCAGTTCAAAGACCTTTCTATTAAATCATGATGATTAAAGAGAAAAAAAGATCAGGTACCAGCATAGAACTCTGGGAGACACTAGTGCTTAGTGGATAGGACACACTGCCAAGGAAATTGAGAAAAAATAGTAAAAAGAAAAAAAAACAATAAAATGATGAATGTCACAAAAGCTAGGGAAGAGACAATGTCCAAAGGGAAGAAGTGGTCAACAGTGTCAGAAATAATGGTGATATCAAGACTTGATTACAATTATTTGGATCTTTTAATCAGTAAAGTTTTAGTAATAATGGTAATAATAATAAAAATAATCAATAAGTAATTAATTATTAAGATAATTACAAAAATATATAATTCTTATTTTAACATTATTATTAAAACATAACACTAAGTTTTCCAAAGCACTTTAGAAATATTACCAAATATTATAATCACAACCTTAGGAAGTTGGTGCTATAATTATCCATATTTTGCAGAGGAGGAAATAGACATAAATAGACATTAAGTGAATTTCTCAAAGCTAGTAAATGTTTAAGATTGATTTGAATTGAGTTCATCCTGTTTTGAGACTCAGAACTATTTTCACTGTGTACCTAGTTACTTCAAGAAGGGCAGGAGAATGTATTTCCAACATCTTGGGAAGAAGTATCCTTCTAATGTGTAGAAGCTAGGGTCTTCATGTTTTATTTAGAGGACATGGATCAATCCAGTTTGTTTAGAGTATCAGATTGCTGTAATGAAAGTAAAACTGCAATAATGACAAGAGACAGACCATACAGGACTTTGAAGGCAGACTAAAGAGTATGGAGGTTGTTGAGTAAAGAATAGAGTATAATTAAGTGAGGATTATATTCTTATTCTTATTATTAGCAAAACTTACTTAGATAAACATCTCCAAAATTCTGTGTTGATCAGACTGGGACTGGAATAATCAGTACTATCTGACCTTTCAACCTGGGCCAGATAGGGAGACCTAATCTTTAAAAAAAAAAATAGAAAGACATGGAAATGGAAAAAGAGAGAGAAGAGGAGAGGAAGAAACATGAAAACAGAGAAATAATCAAATTGTTAAAAAAAAAGTTAATGAGCATGTTGAAATCTATCCTTATATTCTTCAAGGATCTATGGATATCAGATTAGATTTCCTTTTTAAGAGAATTGAATCTAGGTTATTGATGAGTTATCATTTTTAGGTGATTGTCAAATAGAGCATTTGATGATGATAAATATATTTTCATATTCCTCTTCATGGATTTTGAAAATGAGAATAAATATTTACAAAAATGAAAGTAAATACATGAAATGACCCTAAGTTTTGAACTGAAAAGCAGCTTTAAAAAGAAGGGTACAGATCTACTGAGTTGGTTAAAATAGAAACTTTTTTATATCAAACTTACAATTTCTAGTTATTCAATTAATGGATTTGATTGAAAAATAAAACAAGAAAGATGTATCCTGACACTAAATGTTACAAAATACCTCAAAAGATGTCGTGAGCTTTTTCTTCTCAAAACGCAGCCAGGTGATAAAAGTTCAGATCTTTTATTATCTCAATATAGCCCGGTTAGCTTAGAGGCCTATCTCTCTGCTTGGTTCCAAGAGCTCTCTCCAAATGTCACCAAATCCAAAGGTCTGGTCCTTCAGCCTCTGCCTCTGCTTTCTTCAGCCTCCAGTCAGCTCCAACTCTTCATGTCATTCCGGTGAAATCTCGACTTGTAGTGTCTTCCTCTCAAGAACCTCTTCGACTGGCCCATTGGCCTATTTATGCTCCTTCCAGAGAGAGGGATTATGGGTTTTCTCCCATAGTGCTCTCTGGCCCAAAGAGCTTCAAGGGAGGTATGAACTCATTGAACTCCAATGAGTAAAGGTGTGAACACAAGCCTTGTATTGATTAGTTCTACTTAGTACCTAGTTTCAGGTTCTGGCCAAAACAGCTTCTTGTAAGATTAGATCAACTCTAATTAGTTAGCAGTTAGTAAGGATTCCAACATCTCCCCCTTTCTTTTGTTTTAAAACATAGGGGGTTTCTGAGGGGGTACACATAAATCCATCAATATGGGCCAGAACTTTGTAACAGATATACATGGTATACATAAATCCATCAATATGGGAGGCATTATACATAATTTACATAAGCACATAGCAATATAACACAGGCTAGTAGTAATGTAACAAATAACATGAATCATCCTGAAAATTTACACATGTCCATAAGTCCTAGAAACAGTCCAATAGGATTCCATTGTCCATTAGTTCATGTGCCAGGAATCTAATAATTCCTGTAAGTTCTGAAGTACTGCAAAAGGTCTCATCAACAATTTTTCATCTCAGGGAATCCAGTGATTCTTGCAATTGCTTAAAATACATAATATAACACAGGCTAGTAGTAATGTAACAACATAAATCGACCTGAAAATTTACAAATGTCCATAAGTCCTAGAAATAGTCCATAAGGAATCCATTGTCCATTAGTTCATGCGCCAGGAATCTAATAATTCCTGTAAGCTCTGAAGTACTGCAAAAAGTCTCATCAACAATTTTTCATCTCAGGGAATCCAGTGATTCTTGCTGGTTTTTCAAGAACTGAAAGCTGAAGATTTTAAAGTTCTTTTGACAGTCTCATTGTTAGCCATCTGATTCCTTTTCCACCTGTGGAAATATAAGCAGATCCTCTTCCCCAAGCAGTTAACCTATCTAATTCTCTTCTATTTACCACTTTTGGGATTTCTCATCATCATCTGGTAATTACATTGGAGTTGTTTGTATTGGAAATTGTCTTGTTGTCTTAAAAGGCCTGTATTCTTCCCAACTGTAATCCTGATTGCTTTTCTGTTGGTTGATGACATCAGAATCCTGAATTTCTAAAGTCTCTCTGGGTGTAACCTCAGCTGCTATCATGCCCTTTGATTGATACTTTAGAGCTGGGCCCTGCCTCTCATTCCTCTGGGTCAATATACATTTAGAGGCCCAGTGAAAGCCTCGGTTACATTTTGGACATGGGGTTTTGGGTTTTCTCTCACCCTGTCTTCTCACTCTATCTCCATATCTACAATGAGCTCTCAAATGTCCAATTTTTCCGCACTGAAAACATCGACGAGTTTCTCTAGAATTCCTCTGCCAAGAAGGACCTTGTCTTCCCATATTCATCATAGTTTGGGTATAATAAGCATTTGTGCCCACTGTGGCACAGCGTCTTATGATCTCTTCTAAAGAAGCATTTTTGTCTAGCCCCCATATAATTCTCTTGCAAACCTCATTGGCATTTTCCTTAGCCAAATGTCTAGTCATTATTTCTATTGCTGCATTGTCTCCAATGGTTCTTATTACAGCTGTTTGTAAATGTCACACAAAATCTGTAAAAGGTTCATTGGGACCTTGCTCTATTTTTGTGAAAGCATTATTTCCATCTTTCTGTCCAGGGAGAGAATTCCAAGCTTTTATTGCAGCCTTAGAAATTTGCTCATACACTGTTATGGGATAATAAATCTGTTCTGAACTCTCTGCATACTGACCTTCACCAGCTAGTTGGTCAAAAGCAACTTGTACAATAGCTCCTGTTTGCCTATTGCATTGGGCTTGAATCCTACATAATTCATGAAACTCCAAAAGCCACAATAAATTTTGTCCCGGTTCTAGACAACTTTCCACTATGGATTTCCAGTCATTCGGGGTTAGGATTTCATCCAGTAACATCTTCACATAAGATGATGTAGCCCCATAAAGAGTGCAACTCTTTTTCAAATCTTTAATTTTTCCCAAATTAAAAGGAGTGTATTTTCTCTCTTTTTGACCTGAGGAGTTGAGCTCTTCAATCACAGGATATGCATTTATAAGATCAGATATATCTTCTCCTTCATTTTTTGCTTTAATTAATGCTTTTTCTAATCTTGTTAAATTCTGCTTTACAGGAGAAGCTGACTGTGTTTCTGTCTCTTTCCCTCCCCCTTGTTCCACACATGAAGGGTTAATTGTGGGGGGAGGGTCATGAGATGTGGAATCACCTAATTCCTCCTGCTGTGAAGTATCATACTCAGAATTGTAATTAACTCCATTCTCATCTGATTCATCCTCCTTTTCACCTAGTAAAGTTGGCATTTCTTCCTCCTGTACTTTCCTTTTCATCATTCTATCACTTAAATAACTTCTTATAGCCAATTGTATTACATTATATGTATTAATTATTGAGTTAGGCCCATTTTTATCATAGAATTGACAAAGATCCTCTCCAACCAATTTCCATTAATTTAGATCTAATTCCTTATCAAGAGAGAAACAAGGACATATGTCCTTTACAGTTTGTAAAAGTTCAGTGATTTGCTGGAAACTTATAATTAAACCTTGGCTTTCCATAACTTTGACAATGCTCTCTAAACATTTTCCTTGAACAGAAACAGGCTGTTTTCTAAATATCTGTCCCATCTTAGCTGAAATCCTACTTTAACTCTTTTAACAAAATTTCTTTGTTGCACTCACCCTAATTTCTGGGTCAGGATCAGAGGCTTTTCCACTGGAATCAGGATCGTAGCTTTTCCACTGAAATCCACTGAGGGGTCTGTCAGTCCCTGTTCGGGCGCCAAAATGTCGTGAGCTTTTTCTTCTCAAAACGCAGCCAAGTGATAAAAGTTCAGATCTTTTATTATCTCAATATAGCCCGGTTAGCTTAGAGGCCTATCTCTCTGCTTGGTTCCAAGAGCTCTCTCCAAATGTCACCAAATCCAAAGGTCTGGTCCTTCAGCCTCTGCCTCTGCTTTCTTCAGCCTCCAGTCAGCTCCAACTCTTCATGTCATTCCGGTGAAATCTCGACTTGTAGCGTCTTCCTCTCAAGAACCTCTTCGACTGGCCCATTGGCCTATTTATGCTCCTTCCAGAGAGAGGGATTATGGGTTTTCTCCCATAGTGCTCTCTGGCCCAAAGAGCTTCAAGGGAGGTATGAACTCATTGAACTCCAATGAGTAAAGGTGTGAACACAAGCCTTGTATTGATTAGTTCTACTTAGTACCTAGTTTCAGGTTCTGGCCAAAACAGCTTCTTGTAAGATTAGATCAACTCTAATTAGTTAGCAGTTAGTAAGGATTCCAACAAAAAGAGATGACCCGTTTATTTTTATGGAATCAAAACTTCATAAAGGAAAGATCCCAAGAGATATCATTTCTTTAGCAGACTTGCAATTAATTTTATATTATCAAAATTAGCCTCCTTGAAAAACATATTACATGGAAAATTGTCCTCCTAATAAAGTGATGAGGAAATCAACTGTTTTCAATTCTATTTTTTTTTATTTTTATTGAGATCTTTCCTCTTTATGTTAGACATTTCTGGATATACACCAATTTCCTTTCTTTGTGTGAGATATATATATATAATAGTCTCCCAGAAAAGTTTATTAATTAAAGTCTGAAAGCTTTAGTTTCTATTTCTCAGAACTAAGATTACTAAATTCTTTACAATAATGCTTATGTCAAGCTTTGCAAAATGCTGTTGTGACAATCCTATTCTTATAAAAGTATCTTGCAGAAAGACCACAAATTTCCTTGTTCCCTGCAGACAAGAAGGAATGGGTGAGTTAAGGAGGTACTGTGTTTTTTGTGTTTTTTTTTTTAACCTATAAAGGCAAGATGTCAGTATCTGTTTCCTGGCCTCCAAATGCTGAATTTTGTCTCTTTAGACTCATTTTTTTTGAATCAGCAGCTTCTCGAGATTCTAAATAAAGAAACTTTCTGTCTGTACCTAGAGACCTCTCTGAGTAGTCAATTTGAATGAGGGTTGTGCTATCCAAAACATTTGTAAAAAAAATAAAAAAGCAGTTAAGCAAATCCAACAGACTTGCTTAGATTTACACAATCACTAAGTATTTGATGCCTAATTTTAACTCAGAATTTTTTGACTCCAAGCTTAGAACTCCATCCCAAGTAGGTGCCCCATACTTAACATTATACACCTCTAATTTCCTAGTGGAGGTACATTTTCGTATCTTTTATCTAGAGCCAAACTTGGTCATTCAAAATATGTAGCTTCATTTTATCCATCTTTTAATTAATATTTCCATTAACTTTATCAGTCTTTCCATTAATATTGTTGTGATCATCTTAGGTCTATCCAGTTACCAAGACAATTGATATAGAACTCTCCTTATAAGTGGGGATCAATATTTTATGCCTGTGTAAGAAATGGGAGGCATTTCAGTCTCTTTAGTTTTCTTCCAGTATTCTTTAAGTTGCTACAAGCTTTACAGCCTCTTTAGGCATACAGTTTCTAAAGAGAAATGGAAGATACCTAATCTACTTCAGATTGCTGAAAGAAAAGGCAAAAGAAAAAATCATTAAGAAATGTCCATATCAATATTATTGTTCTGTAAGAAATGACCAACAGGATGAATACAGAGAGGACTGGCGAGACTTACATGAACTGTTGCTAAGTGAAATGAGCAGAACCAGGAGATCATTATATACTTCGACAACGATATTGTATGAGGACATATTTTGATGGAAGTGGATTTCTTTGACAAAGAGACCTAACTGAGTTTCAATTGATAAATGACGGACAAAAGCAGCTACACCCAAAGAAAGAACACTGGGAAACGAATGTGAACTATCTGCATTTTTGTTTTTCTTCCCGGGTTATTTATACCTTCTGAATCAATTTCAATATTTCCTCCCCACCCAGATAACACAAACACACAGATCTTCCATAATGAATTTCCTTTTTCATTCTTTGAGAGTCAGATCTCCCATTAAAATAGAACATCAGAGAGAGATAGACCTTAGTAACAAAATAATGATTCAAAAAAGCTTTAAGGAGAAAAATATTCTCATATTCTACAGGCTAAACATAGTTGTAGAGGTCAATGTCTCCCTCAGAGTCCATGATTACTAATCAGATTATGTAGAGTGTACACAGAGCAAATGTCTGATTAGTACAAAAAAAGGATAATGTTTTGGGCATCTAATTTTGATGAAGTACAATTAGTTCTGACATGCAAGTAGGTTTGAAGAAAGTATTTGAAAGATCAGAGGCAGCTAGCTTAACAATTCAGATAAAGGAAAAGCATTACTTTCAGGTGCTTGACACTATCAAAATTCATTTAGATATTTAGTGCTCTACCAATAAAATTGCCAAAGACATATTTTACAGAGGTAGATAAAATAATGACAAAATTCCTTTAGGGAAGTAAAAAGATCTAGAATCCCAGGGTAAATGATAGGGAGAAAAAGATAGTAGTGTTTAAAAAGAAATTATACTGCTAGGTCTTAAATTTATTCTAAAGTAACAATTATCAAAAAAAAAAAAAAACCATCATTTTGACTTTAAAAATTGAATAGAAGATCAGTACAATATCACATAAAATCAGTGACTCAATATTCAACAAACATGAAATATTAGTTGATTTTGTTGTTCAATTGTTTAGTCATGTATGACTCTATGAATTCATGGATTATAACTCACAGGCCCTTCTTTCCCACATATCTTTTAAAATCTGTCCAAGTTCATGTTTATTATTTCCATGATACTGTTCATCCATTTCATCCTCTGCTCTCCCCTTTTTCTTTTGCCTTCAATCTTTCCAACATCAGGGTCTTTTCCAATGAATCCTATCTTCTCATTATGTAGCCAACATGTGTGGCTACATAAAATCCAGTATTTGACCTTCACTGGAAGGTCAAATTAATTGTTAAGAACTACCTATTAGAATATCTGGGGAACCTGAAGTCAGTTTCACAAAAACTAGGTTTAAGTCAGTTCTTTACACCATTTGCCAAAAATAAGTGCAGAATGAATATATAGTTATAACATGAGATTGTATCACCAAAGCATTAGAAGAAGACTATATTACTTACTTTTCATAATTACAACTAAGGACATAATCTTAAATAAACAGTAGATAAAAGCAATTAAAATAAAATAGATCATTTCAATCACAAAATTGAAAAGTTTTTTTTTTTTTTCTACAAAGAAAATCAACACAAGTAGGATAAGAAAGTGTGTGTGTGTGTGGGGGGGTGTTTATCATCAAATATATCTGGAAAAATATCTATTAAATTAAATTAAATGTCTAATTACATAGGGAACAAACACAAATAAGACTAACAGCTATTCCTCTGTGAATAAGTAGTCAAAAGATAGGCACAGTTTTTAAAAGAATTGAAAATTATTTTTCACTAGTGTTCATCTATAGGTTATTTTATGGAATATTGTTTTAAAAACAATAATAAGATAAATGCAAATAAAAACAAAATTAAGGTTAGACTTAAGACCTAGCAAATTGACAATCAGCTAGTATTTATTAAGTTCTTATTGTTGAAAAGATTTATGCTAGTAGTGATTGAAATGTTCCCTGAGATTTCTCAAGAAAAATGTGTCTTATGAAAGGAAAAAGAAAGACACTATATTTTAACACATACATGACATACTCAAAGAACACCAAGGATAATTTAAGATGAAAAGATGTTAATTGAGAATACAACAAAAGGACTCTTTCAGAAGGTAATATTTAAGGTGACTCTTAAAGAGAGCTAGGAACTTCAAGAGAGCAATAAAAATAATGTTGATGAGCCTGTGGGAAGTCAGACACAATAAAAAAAAATGACATATGAATTCATTAAAGAAGTAGGCAGAAAGAGGAAAGTATTATACTCAATGCTTCAAATTCTGTAAAAGAAACAAAATGGTATTGAATGTCATGAAATTATAATGACCATGTTTGACTTCAGAAAATAATAATAGAATGTAAGTTTGACAACGGATATAATGTTCCAGCTTTGGAATGCCTTGCAACCTATTCAATATTGGGGAAAAAATAGTATAAAGCATTAAAGGATCATATGTGCTTTCTATTACATCCATGTTTAATTCTCTGGAGAATAATGTATTTCATTTCTTGCTCCCATATAACTACATTAATTGAATTTTGGAAGAAAAAAAAAAACCTATGGTTCCATGGTCATTAGAAGAGTTTTTTTTTTTTTTTTTTAAGTTGTCTACTGTATCAGACATACACATACACGTAATTCTCTTTTTCTGTCTCTCTGTGTCTCTCTCTCCCTGTGTCTCTGTGTCTCTGTCTCTTTCTCTCTCATTCTCTCTCTCTCTCTCTCTCTCTCTCTCTCTGTGTGTGTGTGTGTGTGTGTGTGTTTTGGTGAAAAATGTCTATGAATTGTCAAATCACACACTTTTTTATGATCCAATCAAACATTCTTAATCACTGTGGCTTTCCCTATATTGATAGTAAATCCAACATCTTCTGAGTGACTACATCCTGCCGTGTTTTCTTGCTTTATAACTACTGATACATTGGTGAAAAGATCACAGAGCAATTTTGTTTTTTACATTATTCTGTATTTCCAGAAATCTTGATTTTTTTCATAATTATAACTTTTTTTTTGACAGAACCCATGCCTGGGTAATTTTTTACAACATTATCCTTTGCACTCTCTGTTCTGACTTTCACTCCCCCCCCTTCCCCTGGATGGCAGGCAGTTTTATGCATGTTAAATATGTCACAATATATCCTAGATACAATATATGTGTGCAGAACGGAACAGTTCTCTTATTGCACAGGAAGAATTGGATTCAGAAGGTATAAATAACCCAGGAAGAAAAACAAAAATGCAAACAGTTTACATTCATTTTCCAGCTTTGGGTATAGCTGCTTCTGTCCATCATTGATCAATTGAAACTGAGTTAGATCTTTTTGTCGAAGAAATCCACTTCCATCAGAATACATCCTCATACAGTATTGTTGTTGAAGTATATAATGAACTCCTACTTCTGCTCATTTCACTCAGCATCAGTTCATGTAAGTCTCTCCAAGCCTTCTGTATTCATCCTGCTGGTCATTTCTTACAGAATAATAATATTCCATAACATTCATATACCATAATTTACCCAACCATTCTCCAATTGATGGGCATCCATTCATTTTCCAGTTTCTAGCCACGACAACCAGGGCTGCCACAAACATTTTGGCACATACAGGTCCCTTTTTCTTCTTTAGTATCTCTTTGGGGTATAAGCTCAGTAGTAGCACTGTTGGATCAAAGGGTATTGAAATTTTTTTTTAAATAAATGGATGAGAAACATCTAGTTGGAAAGGGATTTTTGAAGCAGTATTTTGTTCTTGAAATCATTTTCTTCCCCCATAATCAACCAACACAACAAAGTTTCATGTTCTATAACTCTTTCAATGAAGTATGAAATAGTAAAGGTATAGTTTATTGCTAAATACCACTTGAAAAAGCCTCTTTATTCTCTACTTCTAGTTTTGACCTTCATTTCATGCATAGATAACTTTCATAAAGATTTTTTAAGATGACATTGACAGAGTTATTTTGAGGGTAATGAAAGTAGGGAGATTATTCAGTTGAAGTTTTTGGTTGTATGTTTTTTATATTAATAAAGTTTGAGGCACTTTCCAAGCCTTTAGTATCTTCCTTTCTTTCAAATATCTTGCATACTGATTCCCTACCTACAACAATAGTTTCTTGATTAGCATAGATCTCTTCTAAATATACTTGGTTGCATCTAAGTGACTTGTCTTCTTTCCTTTAGTGAAATTTTCCTCTATGAGCACATTTAGGATGGTGATGGTTATATTCCATGTATGATGGTTCCAATAGTCTTGATAATGAGAATAGTTTGCAACATACATTTTTAGAGATCCCTCACCCCAGTCATTGACCCCTTGCATCTTTATTTTTAATTTCTTTTGAGATAATTTACTTAGCTTTATCATGTTAAACTTTCTTGAAATTAGCTTTATCATATACTACTCCTGTTTTATGAAATAATAGTGCTTGTAATTATACAGTATTCTTTTTGGTAAAATTTCATAAATAAGTTTGTATTCCAAACTACTGTCATCTTTGGCATCCATTTTTCTTGGTTTTGTAAGGCAGGTGTTCTCTAAGGAGGGCTGGGGTAGCTTTACATTGTAGCAATAGATGCATGCTGGCTAAATCTCCATGTACACATTTTATAATATATAGTAGCTATGTCATTTTCTTGCCCATTTCTTATTTTGATTACTAATTGAACTATTTTGATTGCATGCCATATCTATAAACAAAATATATCAATATGTTTTTAAAATATTACAATTCATCACATTTGTATTTTTTTCAATATTCTAGACTAATTTCTTAAATCTTGATAACTTTAACTCATTTAGAAAAGCTACACACTTTCTTGCATGGTCTTCACTTATTTTGGATTTCAATTTTCTATTAACAGTTTTTGCTTTTCTAATCCAATGATCATTTTTTATGGGCAGAGTAAACTAAGATATATCAGTAGATCGGTTTTGTTTTATCTCCATCATCCATTATTTTTGTCCCATTCACCTTCTCTACTCTGAGTAGCACTATACCAATTATCCAGAAAACCTCATTTCAGCAATTTTTACAGTTGTTTATTTTTAAACTGTGCTTTTTAAATTTTTATTATAGCTTTTTATATATAAAAAATATGCATGGGTAATTTTTCAACATTTACCCTTGTAAAAACTTCTGTTCCAACTTTTTCCCTTCTTCCTCCTACCTCCTCCCCTAGATGGCAGATAGTCCCATACATGATAAATATCTTAAAGTATAGGTTAAATACAATATATGTATACATATTTATACAGTTATCTTGTTGCACAGAAAAGATTGGATTTAGAAAGAAGGTAAAAATAACCTGAGAAGAAAAAAAAATACAAGCAAACAGTAACAGAAAGAGTAGAAATGTTATGTTGTGGTCCATACTCATTTCCCAATGTTCTTTCTCTGGGTTTAGCTGGTTCTGTTCATTACATATCAATTGGAAGTGATTTGGATCCTCTCATTGTTGAAGAGAGCCACGTCCATCAGGATTGATCATCATGTAGTATTGTTTTTGAAGTATATAATGAGTTCCTGGTCCTGCTCATTTCACTTACCATCAGTTCATTTTTGTCTCTCCAAGCTTCTCTGTATTCATCCTGCTGGTCATTTCTTATAAAAAAATAATATTTCATAACATTCATATACCATAATTTATTCAGCCATTCTTCAATTGGTGGGCATCCCTTCAATTTCCAGTTTCTAGTCACTACAAAAAGGACTGCCAACAATGCTTTTATTTAATCTCTTGTACATATTTTTTACTGAGAAGGAAATTTCAGATTTTTGCCTTTTCAGCTTCTTGAAATCAAGAAAAAGATAACGATCTAAAGAATAACAAGTTTCACAGAAGAATTTTGAGTTTTAATGACAGTATAGAAGATTAGCTAATTTTAAGGCATTTGGAAAAGTTAACAAGCAAAATTAGTAAATCAAACAAATAATAACCTTTGTAATTTAAACATTTTAGTTTTGTTTAATATTTTGTTTTTCCCTGTTAAATATAAATACAATTTGACATTTGTTTTAAAACTTTGAGTTCCAGATTCTCTCCTTTCCTCCATTCCATCCCTTCTCCCATTAAGGCATGTGTGAAGCTATGTAAAATATTTTCATAAAAGGCATATTACAAAAGAAAATATACATCTCTCCCTCTCAAAAAAACTATCAAGAAAAAATTAAAATAAAAAATGTTTCAATCTGCATTCAGAAACAATTGCTTCTATCTCTATATAAGAATAGCATTTTTATCACAAATCTTTTAGAGCAGTCTTAGACTATTGTATTACTGAGAATAGCAAAGTCATTTACAGCTAATCATTCCACAGCATTGCTATTACTTTGTATGTAGTATATTTCCCTTTGCATGAGCTCATGGAGGACTTAGTTTTTTGAAAGCATTGTACTAATCATATCATAAATCATAACATGATTTTATTGCTTTACAGAATGATTGAATCTATTCACAATTCAATAATGTGTCATTTTCGCCACATTCTCTCCAATGTTTGTCATTTTCCTTTTCTGGCCTATTAGCCAATCTAGTAGGAATGCATAAGATAGTATCTTAGAACTCTTTAATTTGCATTTCTTTAATCAATAGTGAGTTAGAATATTTTTTTTTTCAGATGGCTACAAATATCTTGATTAGTTCATATAAAACTGCTCATATCTTTTAATCATTTATCAATTGGAGAATGGCTCTTTTTTTTTTTTTAATAAAATTGGCTCAATTCCCTCTGTGGTTGAGAAATGCAGCTTTCATCAAAGAAATTTGTTTCAAAATTATTTTCATAATTATTATTGCTAACTGTTTTTCTCCTATTTTATTTATTTTATTCTTTCTCTCCATTCACCCTGTCCCTCCTCAAAAGATTTTGCTTCTGAGTACCACCTTCCCCATAATGCCTTTTTTTCTGTCAAGGCATTTTCTTTTTCTTGTATCCCCTTCCCCTCCTACTTTCCTGCAAGGTAAGCTAGATTTCTATACTGATATTGAGTATTTTCTCTTTAGACAATTCTGATGAAAGAAAGGTTCCTCACTCCCTCTCCCTTACCACATCCACTGTAAAAGCTTTTTCTTGCTTATTTTATGTCAATTAATTTACACCATTCTCCCTCTCCCCTTTTATTTTTCCTGGAACATTCTTCTCCCCTACATCTTAATTTTATTTTTTAGATCATAATCCTTCATATTCAATTCACATCTGTGACCCCTGCCTATATATATATATATATATATATATATATATATATATATATATATATATATATATATATCCCTTTCAACTGCTGTAATAATGAGACAGTTCTTATGTTACAAGTATCACCCTCCAATGTAGGAATATATATACCAATTAATTTTATTAAGTTTCATATGATTTGAATTTCCTGATTATCCCCTTATGCTTCCCCTGAGTTCTGTATTTGAAAATGAAATTTTATATTGAGCTCTGGTCTTTTCATCACAAAGGTTTGAAAGTCTTCTATTTCATTGAAAATTCATATTTTCCTCTTACGGATTATACTCAGTTTTGCCAGGTAGGCCATTCTTGGTTGTAATTCTAATTCATTTGTCCTCCAGAATATCATATACCAAACCCTTTGATTCTTTAATGTAGAAGCTAATAAATCTTGTGTTATCTTGACTGTAGCTTCATTATATTTGAATTGTTTCTTTCTGGATACTTGCAATCCTTGACCTGGGAGTTTTGTATTTAACTGAAATATTCCTGGAAGTTTCCATCTTAAGATTTCTTTCAAGAGGTGATTGATGGATTCTTTCAATTTCTATTTTACTCTCTGATTTTAGAGTATCAGGACAATTTTTCTTGATATTTTCTTTTAAAATGATGTCTAGGATCTTTTTTTTTTTTTTATCATGGCTTTGATGTAGACCAATTATTTTAAAATTATGTCTCCTTGATCTCCAATGAGATATTTCACATTATTTTCCATTCTTCATTATTATGGTTTAGTTTAGTTTTATTGTTCTTGATTTCTCATAAAGTTATTAACTTCCATTTGCTCCATTCTAATTTTTAAAAAATATATATATTTTCCTCAGTAAGCTTTTGTACCTCCTTTGTCATTTGACCAATTTTGCTTTTCAGGGCATTCTTTTCTTCTTTAGCTTGTTATACTTCCTTTTGCAACACTCTCATTTTTCCTCCCATTTTTTCCTCTCTCTCCCTTTTGATCCCTTTCATGGTTGGAGATAATTTACTTTCTTTTTTTTTAAAATTTAATTTTTATTTAATAATTACTTTATATTGACACTCGTTTCTGTTCCGATTTTTTTTCCCTCCCTCCCTCCCTCCGCCCCCTCCCCTAGATGGCAAGCAGTCCTTTATATGTTGGATATGTTGCAGTATATCCTAGATACAATATATGTTTGCAGAACTGAACAGTTCTCTTGTTGCATAGGGAGAATTGGATTCAGAAGGTATAAATAACCCGGGAAGGAAAAACAAAAATGCAGATAGTTCACATTTGTTTCCCAGTGTTCTTTCTTTGGGTGTAGCTGCTTTTGTCTGTCATTTATCAATTGAAACTCAGGTCTCTTTGTCAAAGAAATCCACTTCCATCAAAATATGTCCTCATACAATATCGTTGTCGAAGTGTATAATGATCTCCTGGTTCTGCTCATCTCACTTAGCATCAGTTCATGTAAGTCTCGCCAGTCCTCTCTGTATTCATCCTGCTGGTCATTTCTTACAGAACAATAATATTCCATAACATTCATATACCACAATTTACCCAACCATTCTCCAATTGATGGGCATCCATTCATTTTCCAGTTTCTAGCCACTACAAACAGGGCTGCTACAAACATTTTGGCACATACAGGTCCCTTTCCCTTCTTTAGTATTTCTTTGGGATATAAGCCCAATAGAAACACTGTTGGATCAAAGGGTATGCACAATTTGATAATTTTTTGGGCATAATTCCAGATTGCTCTCCAGAATGGTTGGATTCGTTCACAACTCCACCAACAATGCATTAGTGTCCCAGTTTTCCCGCATCCCCTCCAACATTCATCATTATTTTTTCCTGTCATCTTAGCCAATCTGACAGGTGTGTAGTGGTATCTCAGAGTTGTCTTAATTTGCATTTCTCTGATCAATAATGATTTGGAACACTTTCATATGAGTGATAATAGTTTCAATTTCATCCTCTGAAAATTGTCTGTTCATATCCTTTGACCATTTATTAATTGGAGAATGGCTTGATTTCTTATAAATTTGAGTCAGTTCTCTATATATTTTGGAAATGAGGCCTTTATCAGAACCTTTAACTGTGAAAATGTTTTCCCAGTTTGTTGCTTCCCTTCTAATCTTGTTTGCATTGGTTTTATTTGTACAAAGGCTTTTTAATTTGATGTAATCAAAATTTTCTATTTTGTGATCAGTAATATTCTCTAGTTCATCTTTGGTCACAAATTTCTTTCTCCTCCACAAGTCTGAGAGATAAACTATTCTATGTTCCTCTAATTTATGTATAATCTCGTTCTTTATGCCTAGGTCATAGACCCATTTTGATCTTATCTTGGTATATGGTGTTAAGTGTGGGTCCATGCCTAATTTCTGCCATACTAATTTCCAATTATCCCAGCAGTTTTTATCAAATAATGAATTCTTTTCCCAGAAGTTAGGGGCTTTGGGTTTGTCAAACACTAGATTGCTATAGTTGACTATTCTGTCTTGTGAACCTAGCCTTTTCCACTGATCCACTAACCTATTTCTTAGCCAATACCAAATGGTTTTGGTGACTGCTGCTTTATAATATAATTTTAGATCAGGTACAGCTAGGCCACCTTCATTTGATTTTTTTTTTTTCATTAATTCCCTTGAGATTCTCGACTTTTTATTGTTCCATATGAATTTTGTTGTTATTTTTTCTAGATCAATAAAATATTTTCTTGGAAGTCTGATTGGTATAGCACTAAATAAATAGATTAGTTTAGGGAGTATTGTCATCTTTATTATGTTCACTCGGCCGATCCAAGAGCACTTAATATTTTTCCAATTATTTAAGTCTGACTTTATTTGTGTGGAGACTTTTTTATAACTTTGCTCATATAATTCCTGACTTTCCTTTGGTAGATAGATTCCCAAATATTTTATGGTATCAACAGTTATTCTGAATGGAATTTCTCTTTGTATCTCTTGCTGTTGGGTTTTGTTGGTGATGTATAAAAATGCTGAGCATTTATGAGGATTTATTTTGTAGCCAGCTACTTTGCTAAAATTATGAATTATTTCCAATAGCTTTTTAGTAGAATCTCTGGGGTTCTCTAGGTATACCATCATATCATCTGCAAAGAGTGATAGTTTGGTTTCCTCATTGCCTACTCTAATTCCTTTTATATCTTTCTCGACTCTTATTGCCGAGGCTAGTGTTTCTAATACGATATTAAATAATAATGGTGATAGTGGGCAACCTTGCTTCACTCCAGATCTTACTGGGAAAGGTTCCAGTTTTTCCTCATTGCATATGATGCTTACTGATGGTTTTAAATATATGCTCCTGACTATTTTAAGGAAAAGTCCATTTATTCCTACGCTCTAAAGTGTTTTTATTAGGAATGGATGTTGGATTTTATCAAATGCTTTTTCTGCATCTATTGAGATGATCATATGGTTTTTGTTTGTTTGGTTATTGATATAGTCAATTATGCTAATAATTTTCCTAATATTGAACCAGCCCTGCATTCCTGGTATAAATCCTACTTGGTCATAGTGTATTATCCTGGTGATGATTTTCTGTAATCTTTTTGCTAATATTTTATTTAAGATTTTAGCATCAATATTCATTAGGGAGATTGGTCTATAATTTTCTTTCTCTGTTTTCAGCCTACCTGGTTTAGGTATCAGTACCATGTCTGTGTCATAAAAGGAGTTTGGTAGGACTCCTTCAATCCCTATTTTTTCAAATAGTTTATATAACATTGGAATTAATTGTTCTTTAAATGTTTGGTAGAATTCACATGTAAATCCATCTGGTCCTGGGGATTTTTTCTTAGGGAGTTGATTGATAGTTTGTTCTATTTCTTTTTCTGAGATGGGACTGTTTAGGATATTTACTTCTTCCTCTGTCAGTTTGGGCAAGCTATATTTTTGGAGGTATTTTTCTATTTCATTTAAGTTGTCGAATTTATTGGCATAAAGTTGGGCAAAGTAACTCCTAATTATTGCTCTAATTTCCTCTTCGTTGGTGGTGAGTTCTCCCTTTTCATTTTTAAGACTAACAATTTGATTTTCCTCTCTCCTTTTTTTAATCAGATTTACTAAGGGTTTGTCTATTTTGTTGTTTTTTTTTTCATAGAACCAACTCTTAGTTTTATTAATCAATTCAATAGTTTTTTTACTTTCAATTTTATTGATCTCACCTTTTATTTTTAGAATTTCAAGTTTAGTGTTTGACTGGGGGTTTTTAATTTGTTCCTTTTCTAGCATTTTTAGTTGCAAACCCAATTCATTGACCTTCTCTTTCTCTATTTTATACAAATAGGCCTCTAGGGAAATTTCATATTCCCCTTATTACTGCTTTGGCTGCATCCCATACATTTTGGTATGATGTCTCATTATTATCGTTTTCTTGGGTGAAGTTATTAATTATGTCTATGATTTGCTGTTTCACCCAATCATTCTTTAGTATGAGATTATTTAGTTTCCAATTATCTTTTGGTCTACTTCCCCCTGGTTTTTTGTTGAATGTAATTTTCATTGCATCGTGGTCTGAAAAGGATGCATTTACTATTTCTGCCTTACTACATTTGAGTTTGAGGTTTTTATGTCCTAATATATGGTCAATTTTTGTATAGGTTCCATGAACTGCTGAAAAGAAAGTGTATTCCTTTCTGTCTCCATTACATTTTCTCCAGAGATCTATCATATCTAACTTTTCTAGTATTCTATTTACCTCTTTGACTTCTTTCTTATTTATTTTGTAGTTTGATTTATCTAATTCTGAGAGTGCAAGGTTAAGATCTCCCACTATTATAGTTTTACTGTCTATTTCTTCTTGCAGCTCTCTTAGTTTCTCTTTTAAGAATTTAGATGCTACCCCACTTGGTGCATATATGTTTAATATAGATAGTGCTTCATTATCCATGCTACCCTTTAACAAGATATAGTGCCTTCCTTATCTCTTTTAATTAGATCAATTTTTGCTTTAGCTTGATCTGAGATCAGCATGGCTACCCCTGCTTTTTTGACTTCACCTGAAGCATAGTAGATTTTGCTCCAACCTTTTACCTTTAACCTGCATGTATCTCCCCGCTTCAGGTGTGTTTCCTGTAAACAACATATTGTAGGATTCTGGCTTTTAATCCATTCTGTTAACCGCTTCCTCTTTATGGGGGAGTTTACCCCATTAACGTTTATGGTTAGAATGACGAATTCTGTATTACTTGCCATCTTGTTAACCCCGGTTTATGCTTTTCTCCCTTCTTACCCCCTTTCCCCCCTTCCCAGTATTAAGCTTGTGAGCACCACTTGCTTCTCACAGCCCTCCCTTTTTAGTATCCCTCCCCCCGCCTTAAAGTTCCTCCCCCTATCTTACCCTTTTCCCTCCCAGTTCCCGTATTCCCTTCCGCTTAGCTTATTCCTTCCCTTTTCACTTTTCCCTTCTCATTTTTCAATGAGGTGGGAGAAGTTTCACCATAGATTGAATATGTCTTAAGATTTTTCACTTAAAGCCAATTCTGAAGGCAGTAAGATACCCACTATATTCATCCCCCTCCATTCTTTCTCTCAGATATAATAGGTTTCCTATGCCTCTTCATGAGATGTACTACCCCCACTTTACCCTTTTTCTGATACAATGTCCTTTCCACATCAATTTCTAGAACAAGGTATACATGTATTCTTTATACATCTATATAGTCAAAATATAGTTCCCAAGATTAATCTTTACCTTTTTAGATTTCTCTTGAGTTCTATATTTGTAGATCAAACTTTTTGTTAAGTTCTGGTTTTTTCATCAGAAATAGATGAAATTCGCTTACTTCATTGAATGTCCATCTTCTTCCCTGGAAAAAGATGCTCATTCTCGTTGGGTAAGTTATTTTTGGTTGCATACCAAGTTCCTTAACCTTTCGGAATATCATATTCCAGGCCCTTCGATCTTTTAATGTGGATGCTGCCAGATCCTGGGTGATCCTTATTGTGGCTCCTTGATACTTGAATTGGGTTTTTCTAGCCACTTGCAATATTTTTTCCTTCATATGAGGGTTCTGGCATTTGGCCACTATAATCCTTGGTGTTTTGATTTTAGGATCCCTTTCAGTGGGTGATTGATGAATCCTTTCAATGTTTATTTTTTCCTCTGTTCCTATGACTTCTGGGCAGTTCTCTTTGATAATTTCCTGGAAAATAGTGTCCAGGCTCTTTTTTTCATCATGTTTTTCTGGAAGTCCAATGATTCTCAGATTGTCTCTCCTGGATCTGTTTTCCAGGTCTGTTGTCTTCCCCAGAAGGTATTTCACATTTTTCTCCATTGTTTGATTTTTTTGGATTTGCTTGACTGATTCTTCTTGTCTCCTCGAGTCATTCAATTCTACTTGTTCAAATCTGATTTTCAGTGAAGTATTTTCTTCACTCACTTTTTTAAAATCTTTTTCTAATTTTCCAATTGAGTTCTTTTGTTCTATGGAATTTTTTTCCATTTCACCAATTTTGTTTTTTAGAGAGCTGTTTTCTGTTTCCAGTTCACTAATCCTATTTTTCAAGGATTTTACTTCTTTATCCACTCTCTCTTTAACTTTCTCCAGGCTCTTTTGCCAAGCCTCCCTCTCCTTTTCCCAAGCCTCACTCTGCTTTCCCCATTTTTCTTCTAGCTCCCTTGTGAGAGCCTTTTAAATCACTTCTATGAGGTTCATCTGTGCTGAGGAACAGATGATCTCCTCCTTTGGGGATTCACCTGGGGACTGTCTGTTTTTAGTCTCCTCAGGATTTAGAGTCTGCTCTCTATCTGTATAGAAGCTGTCAAGGGTTAAAGTCCTCTTCAGCTTCTTGCTCATTCTGTCTAATAATCAGAGACCAACTACCAAAGAAAAACAGAAAAAACTGGAGTCTTTCTTTGGGGGAGGGGCTGGGTATGTTATCGAGCTTCCTCTACAGACTGCAGGAGGCAGCAGTGAGGCACTAGCAGGACTGTGTTGCACGTGTGCTCTGAGATCCCAGAGCGTGCTGAGTCACTGTGGGGGGGAAAGGAGGGGGCGGCCAGATCCCGAGAGACTCCAGCTGTTTGGGGTTGTATTCTTCAGCCCCGGTGTTTTTAGCTTCTCTGCTGGGCTGCTGACTTGCTGCTGGAGCAAAGTATCCAAACCTGTAGCGAAGCTTTCCTCGCAGAGACGGCTGCGATCACTCCCCACCCCCTCTCCAGTCTGCTCCCGTGCTCTCACTGCTGCTGCCCTCAGCCTGCGCCCGATCTAAAACCATCCCAGCCCTCCAGTAAAGACAGACCTTTCTTGGCGGATTTCAAGGATAGCTTCTCTTGGTAACTATATGTGGGTTTTTTTCAGTCAAGCATTAATTCAGAGGCTTGTAATGAAGTGGATAGTGAGAGAAAGCGTGGAGCTTATGCAGTAGTGTGCCTCCTCTCCGCCATCTTAACTGGAAGTGATAATTTACTTTCAATTCTTACTTTCTTAGATGCTTTGGTTACAGAAGCTTTGAATTTGTTTTCTTCTGTTGAGTGTGTATTTTGACTTTCCTTATCACTATATGACTTTCTATGATCAGAATCTTTTTTCTCTTCTTTGCTAATTTTCCCAGTTTATTGTTGAATTTTTTAACTCTTTGTTAATATTGGGCTCTGCTTTCAAGGTTGAGGATGCAATGTTTTAAGCTTCAGGAGTTTTGTGCAGCTGTTTTTAAAGATACTTCCATGGACCTGTAAGTTTTCAGTTCTTCCAAGGTGGTATGATATAAAGAGAAGTATATTTACTACTTTCCTGACTATTCTCTGGTCTATGAATGACCTCAAGCATCCTTTTCTGCCATGAAACTGTGAGCCAGGACTGTATCCCAGATATGAGTATAGGCAAAGCAACAGAATGCCTCAGTGATAGGAAAGTGACCTTTGTAATCTCCTGATCAGCTGTTATATATCCCATTACCATCTTTTCATTAAGATCCTGGTCCAGGCCAGGGCTATTCTGGCTTGGCATTCACTGGCATCCAACTATACTCTCACCCTATTAGAGTAGACATGCTGCTGACCTTCTAAGTTGTCTTTGACTGGAAAAACATTTTCCTCCTTATTTTTGTGCATTTTGATGCTTTAAGTTTTGTTTGGAGTCAACATTTAAAGATATTTGAAAGGGTTCAGGGAGAACTCCTGGAGAGTCCCTGCCTTTTCTCTGTCATGTTGTTTCCACCTCTGTAATCTTCATAATTTGAAAGCTCTTCATTATTTTATCCAAAAAAGTAACCTTACACTACTCTAGTAGGGGAGTGTATGTAGGAGTAAAGATTGTGAAATTTATAGGCAAAATTTGTTATTATTTTTTCCTCTTAAATTTTTTATTTCTTTCTGAAAGTTATCATGACATTTTGAACATAGAATGTTTGATAAATAAATGGGTAAATAATGGAATATACAAATTTGACAATGAATAAAATTATGAATCATTATTATGTTAAAAAATTAAATGCATGACACATGTACTATAATGGCTGCAAATGTATTGCTCTGAAAAGACATAATAAACCTTCTCAAATTCCAGGCAAAAACTAAGGAAATTGAGAATTTGAAGTATTAATGCAGTTACAACTTTAAGAATCAATTATCAATTAAGGATCACTCAGTTTCCTCATCTATAAAATATTATGCAATAATAGAACTGATTTCCATGGGTTGCTCTGAGAATAAAATGAGATGATAATTGTAAAATGATTACCACATAGCAAGAACTCTATAAATGTTAGTTGCTCTTATTTAGAATTTTTTCCCCTTCAAACAACTACTTAACTCATATGTCTAAGTTCTATATTTGTATGTGTGAAAAGGTAAAACTGGCATTTTTGATATCGAGAACAACATAAATAGAAATTTCTGAAAATTTTTCAAGGTTTTTTTTTTATTTAAGCAATACTATAAAATACATTTTACTTTTGGTTTAAACAATGCTCCCATTTAAATATACTTTAAAAACTCAAACAAAAGAATGTTAAGTGCATTAATTAATTGTTGAAAAGTATTTTGAAATAGTCTCAGTTAAACTTTTAAATGATTACTTTTAAAACATTTTAGACAATGTGTTTCAATTTTATTTGTTTGCTTCTAATTTAGCTTAAGCATTGGCCTGACAAGCACAAAAGAATTAATTTCAAGAAAATCATCATATGCTACACTATTTTAGCAAATCCATATGGCATAACAGAAATAAAAGCTCTTTAGAAGTCGTTTTATTTCTATTTATTTTTTTTTAGAATTCAAGAAGCATTTTAACAGACTTCTGAAACGTATCTGATATTTTTCTTCTCAGTTTAATTTTATTTTATATTCAATGAACCTCATAGTTATGTATCTCTACATATACATACATGCATATAGATAGATAGATATGTATATGGAGAAATTCAACAAAAAAGAACATTCCTTATTAAATTCTTAATTGACCATAATGTACATTTGTTATAACATAATACAAGCAACATAAAATATGATATGTAGGTGCTTGGGAGACATATATGTCTATATTTTTACATGTACTTGCTTGCATATATATCTGTTTATCAAGGAGTTTATAGATAGCAATTAGATGACCCTGGGAAAATAACTTTAGACAATACTCTACAACTAGAAAATATAGAACCATTGCCACTTTTCACTGTAGATGAAGTTTTCCCAAATAAGAGCTATATACATGGATGAAATCACATATTTGGAGAAGGGAAAGTCCATTAAGAGAAGACACAGTTTATCATTTTGTATTTGAATGCACAGTGTCTTATACATAGTAGATGCTTACTCTATTTAGTTGAGTTACCTATGAGTGTACATATGTTTTATGTGTTTATGAACATGTACAGCATATGTGGACATATGCATGCACATATTAATTTTATTAGTATATATCTTTAATACAATGGAATTTATTTTTATTATGATACATTTAAATTCAGACATTTTTAAATACTAGTCACTGAGAAGAAAATTAAACAATTCAGTCTGATTACACCAAAATACCCTGATCTTTTATATTACAATATTATATTAAGTATAATAGAGTTGGGCAACTAAGTGGCACAGTGGATAGAGCACCAGCCCTGAAGTTAGGAGGACATGAGTTCAAATCTGGCATCAGACATTTAATACTCCCTAGCTATGTGATCCTGGGCAATCACTTAACCCCAATTGCCTCAACAGAAGTAGATGAAATTGTGGCCCTAGAATCCATTATCTGTTTCCTAAAATAGTTAAGAATAAAATAGTCGACAGTTGTCTATGCCTGATGATTTCTGATCTATGCCTCACTTCTGAGATTTGATATTTTTAGTGTAAGGTAGATCATTCAATCATTGTTATCAATTCCAACTTCAATGATGGTTATTTATTCTTGCCCTATGTCTGACTCATGCTTGATCCACATACTTACATTCTGTCTCATGGAAGCAACTTGTTGGATTTCTTGATCTAAATTCACAATTTGAAGAACTTCTTATAATTAGAAAAGTGAAATTGGGTCTTGTCTTGTTTCTATCATTCATTTCCTTTGTGTTCTTGGGGAAAATATTATTCTTTCTAGGCTTTGGTTTCTTCAACTAAAACAATCAAATTATATCTAAGATAATTTCTCCAATTCTACAAATGAGGCATTACGACAATTCCTGTATTTATTATTCAATGGAAGAAGATATTTGAAGAAATCTAATTGTATCCAAGGACCAAACTGGATTAGAATGATAATCACTCATATATTGGGTGTTACAGAAATGGATCTATTATAGAGAAAGTTATTGTCATTCATTTGCTTTTTTACTTCAAGTAAAATTTTAATTTTCTCATCCACAAATATTTTAAGACATCTAGTTTTGAATATGAATTGAAATCATTGTTTTAAGAAAAATAGAACTTATTCATGAAAGTGAATTTTATATGATCAATTCTTTTTATGCTTATTACTTCATTAATCAGAATTCTAGTCTTTTGCTATTTTTCTTTTTAAACATTATTTTATTCTTCCAAATATATGTAAAGGTAATGTTGGACATTCATTTTGATAAGATTTTGTGTTACAAATTTTTCTCCTTCCCTATCTTACCTTCCTCTGCCCCAAGACCACAAGCAATCTGATATTGATTAAATATATGCAATTTTTAAAGCATATTTCCATGTTTGTCATGTTGTACTAAAGAAATCAACCAAAAGGGGGAAAACACAAGGAAAAAAAACAAAGAAAAAAAAATGAGATCCACTTCAATCCACATTCAGTCCTTCCTCATAGTTCTCTCTCTGGATGCAATTAACATTTTCCATCCAAAGTCTATTGGAATTGACCTTAAATCATACATTGTTGAAGAAAGCTAAATTCATGAGAATTGATCAACATATAATCTTTAACATAATTTGTGGTGTTCTTTTCTTTTCTTTAAAATAATAGTTCTCTCTGGGAGAAAGCAGGTTTCTTGGGGAGGTTTTCTGGAGACAGCTTTAGTATCAGTTCAGATCAATAATTACCCCAAATGCAGCCAGGTGATAAAAGTTCAGATCTTTTATTGTCTCCAATATATCCCAGTTAGATTAGAGGCGTATTTCTCTGCTTGGCTTCAAGAGCTCCCTCTGAATATCTCCAAATCCAAAGGTTTGTCCTTCAACCCAGCCAGCCAAGTGGAAAATGGAATGGATCTCTCTTGCCTCAGAGAGAGGGCTTCTGGCTCTCAATCTCCCAGAGTACTTTGCATCTGTCCCAGCGTGCTCCTCTCCAATCTAATTCAGCTGAACTCCTGCAGCTTTGTCCTTTGCTTCTGCCTCTGCTTTCTTCAGCTTTCAATTCAGCTCCAAGTTGAATCTGTCTTGCCTCTGAGAGAGGGCTTCTGGCTCTCAATCTCCCAGAGTGCTCTGTGTCTGCACCAGAGTGCTCCTCTCCAATCTAATTCAGTGGAGCTCTCTCTAACCCAAAGTAACTAACTAACCAGAAGCTAAGAGACTATATATGATTTCCCAAAAGTTGACTTCTTCTTCTCGAGGCACACCTAAGGGAGGTGTGAATTCACAAAGTTAAAAAGTTTGCTTTATGAATCTCCCATACTTGTGAACTCCAATGAGTACTGATGTGAACACAAGTGTTGTATCAATTAGTTCTACTTAGTACCTTGTTTCAGGTTCTGGCCTAAACCATCTCCTTGTAAAATCAGATCAGTGACACCGAACCTTGCTAAATTAGATAGTTATTGTCTCTATCAACTCTAATGACTTAACAATTTGTAAAGATTCCAACAATAATTAATTTACTTATCTAGTACCATACTAATACAGCCAGTAAAGAGGTTAAAACCACTTTGTGGGATTTGGTTTTATTTTATCCTTCATGCAATTGGCAGATAACTACTGGATCTTTTGAGCAGGTAAATAACATGATCTATCATGTGTTTTAGGAATACTAGTTAGACGGGTATTTTGGGAACGGATTGAACAAATAAGATTAAATTTATATAAGGAGACTAGTTAGGTAATAATTAACTGTGTCTAGTAGAGAGTGGAAAAATTTGGTATGATAATAGTTGTGCTATAATTGGATAACTTACAGCATATGAAGAATGAAGGAACGTAAAAAGACAAGTATGACTATTAGGTTCTGAATATCTTCATATACAAAAAAGGCACAAACCATCATAGAAAAAAAAAAGCATATCAATTCTGAAATTCTGTTGCTGAGATTTCTTTAAAACCCAATATTAAACAAATATGATTGCTTATTTCTTTATTTATTACACATTTATTATTGTGATTTCTGTCTAAAAATAACAAAATACTTTTTTTTTCTTTTCTGATGAAAATTTCAAGATTCATCATAAGATATCAAAGCTAGAAGAGACCTCAGAATTAAACTAGTTTTATACAAACTCACACAAAGTGTGAGGATATCATTTTTATCTCAGTCACTCTAAACATAGAAGCTTACTCTTTTTGGAAGGATTAATTTATTCAAAGATTGAGTAATAATTTAATCTATTTAATAGATGAAATTTCAATATATTTGACACCTGGACAAATACAAAATAATCCCCTTACTTGGGGGAACATTGATTAAGTAAACAATGGAAGAGTAATGCAAAGGGAAAAAACAAAGAAACAAATGTTTCACAAAGCTGAGAGACTATAGGGAAAGCAAGACAGATAATTTTATAATTTGAGATTAACAGAAAGGCAAAGTTGGAGAAAATTTGAAGATTATTCATTAGAACTCTCTGTGGCAATAAATCTATCCATAAATATATATTTATCACCTGCTGTATGTCCAGTCTTATGCTAGGCAGGAAAATGAATTTGGCTAAATTGAAAATAAAAGCATCCTTTCCTGTAAAATTTCTGGGCAGTCTGAAAATGTTTAAAATCTTGCCAAGGAAGTCTAAGACATAAAACAACTGAGGATAAAAGGAATTATCAATTCCAGTGGAGAAGAACATAAGGATATTAATATAATTAAGTCATCACAAAAAGAAGATTTGGATTTTACACTTATCTTAGTCATTCAACCAGCAAACTGTGTCTTATTTTTGTTCTGTTTATAAAGTATGAGTAATATTGATTCTCCACCACATGGAAATAAGTTTCAAGGAGAGAATATAATGCACTTTGAAATATTTTGGTACCAAATGGAAATATAAGTTGAATTCTTTTCATTACAGCACATTTGATGTACTTATAAGCTAGGCGTAAATGATGCTTGGTGGTACATAAAATAATATACAGAATTAGATGCTTACCTTTCCTTGTGCCTTTTCCACAAATTAAAATGTATACGCTAGTCTTCATACACAGAACTTACATTATGGACTTGTGACCTTGATATTATTTTCTCCAGATTTTAAAATTTTAGTGAGTTATTCCACCCCATCCCCCACTTCATGTTGTCTCTCTTGTGACTTTTGACTGTGGTTATGGACTATGTGATTGTCCATATTGAAAATGCAGTCAGAGTTCATTAAATCTAGGTAACAAACCTAAATCCCAGTAACTAGTTCAAATAGAAAATGCACCATGTTAACACTATGTTTTAACAAGAATGTTAAATAGATTAGTTCATTTGCCTGCTGTTACAGTTCAAGATTTGTTTTGTAATTTCCCCCTATTAATTTGTTCTTAATCAATTAAATGGGAAATAGAGAAAAGTCAAACGATCTAAGTACTATTGGCATGTGTTGGAATCCTTACTAACTGCTAACTAATTAGAGTTGATCTAATCTTACAAGACGATGTTTTGGGCAGAACCTGAAACAAGGTACTAAGTAGAACTAATTAATACAAGGCTTGTGTTCACACCTTTACTCATTGGAGTTCAATGAGTTCACACCTCCCTTGAAGCTCTTTGGGCCAGAGAGCACTATGGGAGAAAACCCATAATCCCTCTCTCTGGAAGGAGCATAAATAGGCCAATGGGCCAGTCGAAGAGGTTCTTCAGAGGAAGACGCTACAAGTGGAGATTTCACCGGAATGACATGAAGAATGGTGCTGGCTCTGGAGGCTGAAGAAAGCAGAGGCAGAAGCAAAGGACAAAGTGGCAAGAGCTCTTGGAACCAAGCAGAGAGATAGGCCTCTAAGCTAACCGGGCTATATTGGAGATAATAAAAGATCTGAACTTTTATCACCTGGCTGCTTTTTGAGAAGAAAAAGCTCACCACAGGCATGGTCATTCTAAGATTTTTCTTTGTTTCTCTCTCTCTTTCTCTGTCTCTGTCTCTCTGTTTCTCTGCCTCTTTTTTTCTCTCTCTAGGTCTCTATATCATCTGGGTAGTTATATATTTCTCCTCTCTTCATCCATTCACTTACTCATTATTTTATGTACCTACTTATTTATTAAAATGTTCACTCATTGATCCATTTACCTATTTATTAATTCAACTATTTATTTATACATCAATTCACTTATCTATTTTGTTTATTTTATTTTAGAGACCACCTCCCTATCTACCCAGGCAGAAGTGCAATGGCTATTTAAAGAATTTATTACATTACTAACTGATATAGGAGGTTTTATGTCATATAAGACTGATTTGGGTCAAGCTCTTTAGGTAGCTTTATGACTTCCTGTTCTGAGTCCTCCCCCATGTTGGGGGTAGATAATGTGGTAACTTAATTGATTGACTTAAGTCTATTGATGTCAAGAGTTCAAATGTTGGAGTTTGTTCTCAGAGGACAGCCGGTTTAGAGGCTTAGAGCCCTTCGGATGTCTCCAAATCCAAAGGTTCTGTCCTTCAGCCTCTGCCTCTGCCTTCTTCTGCCTCCAACAGAGATGGAAGATCTCTCTTATCTCCTTCTGGGGAGCCCAGCCACCAATTTGCCGCGGAGAGAGGGCTTCTGGCGTAGCTCCACTGAAGTCCGTCAAAAGTGTTCTCTGCAGCAGAGTCGTTTCTCTCGAGTCTAGCGCGATCAGCCAGCCAAGAGGAAAAAGGTGTATTCTGGAATGGCTGTCTCACCTTATATCTGAACCTTCTGAGAGAATGGGGTTATGGGTTTTCTCCCATAGTGCTCTCTGGCCCAAAGAGCTTTTAAGGTGTGGCGTAGAAAGTGTACTTTTTGAAGCTAGCATACTTGTGGAGTCCAATGAGTAAAGGTGGGAACACAAGCCTTGTCTTGATTAGTTCTACTTAGTACCTTGTTTCAGGTTCTGGCCAAAACAACTTCTTGTAAGATTAGATCAACTCTAATTACTTAGCAGTTAGTAAGGATTCCAACATCTCCCCCTTTCTTTTGTTTTAAAACATAGGGGGTTTCTGAGGGGGTACACATAAATCCATCAATATGGGCCAGAACTTTGTAACAGATATACATGGTATACATAAATCCATCAATATGGGAGGCATTATACATAATTTACATGAGCACATAGCAATATAACACAGGCTAGTAGTAATGTAACAACATGAATCAACCTAAAAATTTACACATGTCCATAAGTCCTAGAAACAGTCCAATAGGATTCCATTGTCCATTAGTTCATGTGCCAGGAATCCAATTCCTGTAAGCTCTGAAGTACTGCAAAAGTCTCATCAACAATTTTTCATCTCAGGGAACCCAATGATTCTTGCTGGTTTCTCAAGAAGTAAAACAGTTTCATCTTGTGTTAGGAAATTCAATGATTCCTGAAGCTTTTAAAAGTCTTTTTAACAGTTTCATATTACATTACTACTAAGCCTGTGTTAGCTCTTGGAACCAAGCAGAGAGATAGGCCTCTAAGCTAACCGGGCTATATTGGAGATAATAAAAGATCTGAACTTTTATCACCTGGCTGTATTTTGAGAAGAAAAAGCTCACCACATTTTGGCGCCCAACGTGGGGCACTCCCAAATTCAAGCCAACTTCAAACTGCCAAACAAATGGGATTACAGGCATCTACCATCACCTCTGTATTGCTTTCATTTCAATCATGTATGACTTAATTATTCTCAGTACTTAGAGACACAGTAAAGTAGAGTAGAAGCAAAAATGATCTGAACAATAAATCTACCACTGATTAGCTGTAGAACCTTGAGCAAGTTATGTAAACTCTGTGTAAAATTAAGTAAGAATGAGAACAGTTGATTAGATGATATAATAAAATCAAGCATTTACAAAGCATTTTAGTAACTATATGAATCAGAGTTGTATTAATCTATCTCACAGAATTGGAAAAACTAAGGCTATGAGAGGTTATTGACTTTTCTAGGGTCACTCAACTAATAAAATGTGTCTGAGGCAGAACTCAGATTTAGGTCTTCTTGCTTCAAAATTCAACATTTTATCTATTATGCCATCTAGCTACCTCTATATCTATCAGCTATTATATACCATTCAATAGATCTAATTATGTCAGTTTCTCAATCAGATTTTGCAAAGAAAAAAAAAAAACAAAGAATAATTCAAAGATGCTTTGGACCATGAAAAATATGTGTATTTTATTTTTTTTAATCATAAAAGTAACTATATAATCCCTCCCAACAGATGAATTCATATGCTTTCATTTGAACAAGTAATGCCTTTGGACCTTCACAGCCACTTCTACCTGCATTTGGGTGGTGGTGTCTTTTCTTTTAGGAAATAATTAGTGTTATAACTTATACTTATTTAACAAAATTGATTTTTTCCTTAGAAGAATGCATTTTATTATTTTTATTTTTTATTAAGGCTTTTTATTTTCAAAAAATATGCACGGATACTTTTTCAATACTGACCTTGCATAGACTTGTGTTTCAGATTTTCCCCTCCCCTACATGGCAAGCAATCCAAAGTATGTTATACATGTTAAAATATATGTTAAATCCAATATGTGTAAACATATTTATACAATTCAGAAAAAATGTGTTTTAGAAACTTAACTTTCAAGGAAAAACAAGTAGTGACATATCAATGTTGTATTTTCAGGCTCTCAGAGAAATGACCTGCCTCTTCACTTAGGCATGGTCCTTAACACAAGGATTCTCTTAGAGGCTAAGAATATCCTTAACTTTCACCTTATTTAGCAGATAAACATGAAAAGATGAAGATGAAGAATGAAGGTGACTGCCTGACTCAGTTGCTAAGGAAAACAAGGGGAAGTCTACATGCCAAGACAAATTCAGAAATTATATGAACACAATTACAAAATACTTTTCACAAAAATAAAGATAAAGCTAAACAAATGAAAAAATATAAATCGCTCATGGCTAGACTGAGCTAATATAATAAAAATGACCATTCTATCTAATTAATTCACTTGCTCAGTGCCATATCAATCACACTATCAGAAAATTATTTTAGAAAGTTAGAAAAAATAATTTAAAAATTCATCTGGGAGGAGAAAAGGTCAAGCATATCAAGGGAATTGATGAAAAAAAAATGCAAAGAAAGATGGCCTACCTAAATCAGATCTAAAAATTATATTGCAAAATATTCATCAAAACTGTTTAGTATTGGCTAAGAAATAAATGAATGGATCTATGGAATAAGTTAGGAACACAAGACAGAATAGTTTATGATAATAGCAATCTACTGTTTGATAAATCCAGATACTCTAGCTTCTGCAAAAAAGAACTAACTTGTTGACAAAAACTGCTGGAAAAAAATGTAAAAATAGCATGGTAGAAACTAGGCATATATCAATATCTCATATAAGATTAGGTTTAAATGGGGACATGATTTACATATAAAAACTGATCCCATAAGCAACTTAAAAGATTATTAGTTTACATGTCAGATCTGTGGAGAAGAGAAGAGATTTTTGAGCAAACAATAGAGAACATTCCAAAATGAAAAAGAGATAACTTTGATCACTTTAAATTAAAAAGGGTTTGTAGAAACAAAGCCAATGCAGTACAGATTAGAAGAAAAATAGAAAACTGGGAAACAATTCTTATAGCAAGCTTTTTTGATAAAGACCTCATTTATTAAATATATAGACAATTGAATCAAATTTATAAGAATATAAATATTCATATATTTAAGAATATGGACATTTTTCTGATGAAGAAATTAAAGCTATAGTCAAAAAATTACTCTAAATCATTTTTTATCACAAAAAAAATCAAAATAACTCTGGAGTACTACCTCACACCTATCAGATTATCTAACATGACACAAAAGGAAAATAATACATGTTGGAGATGTGGGAATATTGAAACATGAATGCATTTTTGCTGCATTATGGACCGATTCAACTATTCTGGAGAATTGTAAAGTCTGGAGTAGCTCTCTGGAAGACCTCGGGATTAGCCTGACTCCTTGGTCTTAGTGGAGGAGTGAAGGAGGCAGGAGAGCTGCCATGTGTCTGATCAAAGATGGAGTCTGGAATCTAGCATCTTATTTTGTGTCTGTGTCTGTGGCTGAGAGCTATGTGTGTGAGAGAGCATTCTGTATCTGAGGCTCCCTTAAATATCTCAGTACAATTACCTCACTACAACACACTGAGCTTGTGCAACCATTACATCGCCATACTAAGTATTAAGTATATATTTAACTATAAGTACCTTGCTGACCTAGATTTAAGTACACTTTTTAAGAGTTCTGACCCTCTACAGAGAATAATTTGGAACTATGCTCAAAGTGATATAAAAAGTTATATACTCTTTGTTCCGGCAACACCACTACTAGGTTTGTATTCTAAAGAAACAATTAAAAAGGGGAAAGGAACCACATGTATAAAAAATATTTGTAGCAGCTTCTTTTGTGGTTGCAAAGAATTGGAAACTGAAAGGATGTCCATCCATTAGGAAATGGTTGAACCAGTTATAGTATATGAATGCTTTGAATTACTATTGTTCTAAAAGAAATGATGAGCAGGCAAATTTCAAAAAACCTGGGAAAGACTTACATGAACTGATGCATGAAGTGAGAAGAACCAGGAGAACATTGTACACAGTAATAGTAACATTGTACAATGATCAACTTTGATAGACCATGCTCTTCTAAGCAATTCAATGATCTCAGACAATTCCAAGGTATAATGATGAAAAATGATGACCACTTCTAGAGAAAGAGTCTGAATATATATCAAAGCATACTATTTTCACTTGTTCTTTATCTCTTTCTCATGTTTTCCCCCTTTGTTCTAAGTCTTCTTCCCAAAATAATTACTGTAAAAATATGTTTAACATGATTGTACATGTTTCTTAAAAATAAGGGGGAAAAGGCAAGGGGAAAGGATATTTATGAGGACTAATTTATATATGGATAAATATAAAACTTCCTTGATAAATGAAAAATGGGGCTACAATAGTTGATTACTTTTTAGAGAATATAATATTCCTAGATACACCTAGGTCACCATCCTGAAAATGCATTTGAGTATAATAGAGGGACACAGGACACAGTTCAAATTCTTTTTTGAAGGTTTGTTTTTTATTTGACTTCTTCAATTATTGAAGTAAATATGGGACACTTGTCATGACTCCTTCCCTTGTTCCTTTTTCTTTGCCTTCTCATGTCAGCTTCATGAGGGAAGAAACTGGCTTTTGGTTTTGTATCTCTGGTGCTAAGTACAATGTATGACAAAATGGAATCTTAATAAAAGCTTAATTGGTATCATTTCTAATTATTTTCTTTTTATCACGTGAAACTTGGGGACAAGAATTAAGGTACCAACTTGGTTGGTAAATAAAGGATGTAAGCATAATTAAGAAAGAAAAACATTTTGCTCTATTTCATGTGTCTTGTCTTGATCTCTAAGAAAACTGACCTTGCAAAATGTTACTTAAATGATGGGAATGTATGAACCCAATTTTTGTCTCCTCAGAAATCCAACAAAGCAGACATGTTCTTACTTATTGCTGCATGATTGCAGCTTTCATTCACTGAGTGCTACTCCAATGCCTTCTTGTGATTTGGAAATGAACCTCCAAGATTGTATTGGTGCTCCTGCCTGTCCATTCCCCCTTTTTTTTTTTCTGAGGCAATTGGAGTTAAGTAATTTGCCTAGGGTTACATAGCCAGGGCTATGTTAAATATATGAGGTCAGATTTGAACTCAGGTTCTTTTGACTTTAGGGATGTTGTTCTATCCACCCATTCCTATTTTTAAAAGCTATGAAGAAAACTCTTTAGATTATGAGCTGTTACTGTGAGTACAATGTAGATAAAATACAGATCTTTAATCTTAAAAATTATAGGATTGAATTGTCCCTCTGATATTAAGTCAATGTATGGTCTTTGTAAAGTTCCATAATCTCAAGCATCATCAATTTTGTCATTTGTAAATGGAACTAATAAAACCTATAATACACACCATACATGGCTATTAGATTTTATGTAAGATAATATCTATAAAGTTATTTGCAAACTTTAAAGTGCTAAAACATATATTTGCTGTACTCATCCTAAATCTAACGATCTTCTGCTATCTTCACAGAGGTGCAACAACAACAAAAAATTGGATTATATAACTTCTTTTTCCTTTTTGCCATCATTACTCAGGGAGTTGTTTTCAACCAGAGATTATTCATTAGCTTTGATTATTCTATGATTTTTGATCAATTAGATTCTGCAAAGTACATTCTATTGGCATCTCTGTGAGGTCTTGTAGTCACTCCATTTCTTCCTTAAATTAGGTTTCCTAACTCTCACACTGAGAAATAAAAGGAAAGAAGCAGGGTTATAGAAATCACTCTGCACAGTATAGATGCAGGGGTTTAAATACAACTTAAAAATTCAATTGTGGTAGATGGAATGTGCATAGACCTCTTTTGCTGTGCATGATTGGAGGTCAGTGGTTTCCTTAAATAACAAAAAGAATCTGAATTGACATAGAAAATCAGAAAAAAATCTTAGAATTGGAAATGGTTATGGAATTCCTTTATTCATTTCACATCCAAATAGAGATGCATGATGGTTAGAATGTTTTTCTTCATGCAGAGTAGAAATCTATTTATCTAATATCTACCCACTACTCTTAGTTTTATTTTATGAATTAAAGCAGAACAAGTCTAATTAATCCTTATTCTATTAGACAGCCATTAAAATACTAGAATATAATGCTCCCCAAACACTCCCAGATCAAATCATTTATTTTTTTCTCTGTGTGTGTTTCTGGATATGTTGTTAGATTCAGCATACATTTGAGTTAGAAGATGCCAATGCAATGACTTAGTCCAAATCCATCCATTTTACAATAAAAAAACCTCAAGGCTTAGAGGAATTATTATTAATAACTTGAGCTTTATAGTCTACAACTAATTACACATCTATTATCTATAAATAGATAAATAGACACATAGACAGACAAAAAATAGATATGCTGTCATTTGATGCTCACAATTGGAGGCTTAAGAAATAAGTAGTAAAAACAATTTAAAAACTGTAACTCAATCCATCAATCAACATACATTTATTAAGGAAACCCCTCCTATGTATTAAGCACTGACCTAGGCACTGATATTATAGAAGAGCCTACTCAAAACAAAAACCACTGGTTCCACCCAAAAATAATTTTCTCAAGGAGCAATACAGATAGAAAGTAACATTATAAAGGAAGATATAAGTAACTTGGAAATGGGGGACCAAAAGCAAACCTCCTGTAGTCAAAAGTTGATCTTTGGATTGAGTTTTGAAGGAAAAGGAAGATTCTAAGAGAAGGAGATAAGGAGAAATCACACTCCAGGAGTAAGTTTTAGGTATAAATAGGGGAGATAGAGCATCATTTTTTTTTTTTTTTTTTTTTTTTGCTGAGACAATTGGGGTTAAGTGACTTGCCCAGGGTCACACAGCTAGGAAGTGTTAAGGGTCAGAGATCAGATTTGAACTCAGGTCCTCCTGACTTCAGGGCTGGTGCTCTATCCACTGCGCCACCTAGCTACCCCATAGAGCATCATATTTGAAGAATAATGAGTATATCAATATGATATATATAGAATGCATCTATGGAGTGATATTTTTAAAACTGGAAAGGCAGGAAATGGACAAATTTTAGAAGTTTTAAATTTCAAATAGGAAAGCTATGTTTGTTCTGAATGGTAAAAGACATCTACTGAAATTTACTGAATCAGAATGTGACAAGATGAAACTCTTAAGGAAAATGACTTTGGGAAGTGAGTGAATACTATATTAGAACAGAATAAGATGAGATAGGGAAGATAGTTAAAAGATTTTTGCAACAATTCTAGCAAGAGGTAATAATAGCCAAAACTAAGATAATAGTAGTCTCAATGAAAAGAACAGGATGCAATTTATGAGGTGCTGTGAGTATAAAAATGACAAGATTTGGCAATTAGCTATATGAGATGAGCAATGAAGAATGACATTAATGATGAAATTATGAATGATTGGAAACATTGTGGTTTCCTTAATATTAATAGGGAAATCTGAATGAGAGTAAGTTTAGGAAAAATGATGAGTCTCTGGAAATGTTTGGTGTGAAATACCAATAGGACATTCAATTTGAATTGTTCAAATGGAATTTGGTGAAATAACAATAGAGCTAACGAGAGAGACTAAGACTGGATCTATAGATGTGGATATTATGTACAAAGATATTTTAATTTAACCCATGAAAAAGTATGAAATCCCCAAGTCAGAGATTATTTTTTTTTTTAATTCTCAGATGTGGGCACACCTACAGTTAGGAGGTTTAACAGGGAATATGAATATTGAAAAAAGATCATCATGGTAGTGGACAGAAGCTAGGAATTTCCTGAGCTCTTCTTGGTTTTTCTCAGAGATAATGTTAAATCAAGCATCTAAACAGATTCTGTTTATAAATATTCTACAAATATAACTTAGAAGAGACTTCAGAAAAGATCTTTTTTACCTGGAAAAAGGGGAGCCCTAACCAATGCAGATAGTGCCTGAGCAATCCAACAAAGATCAACAACCAAGGCCAATCCTGGCTCAGAAAGCCATAATGAAAAAGGGCTTACTCAGCTTCTTTCGAGAAATTATAGAGGAAAACTGCTCTGTTATCCTAGAACCAGAGGGTAAGATTGTCATTGAAAAAAATCTGCCTTCTACCTCCTGAAAGATAGCTCCAAATAAAAATTCTAAGGAATATTGTGACCAAATTTCAGAATTATTAGGTTAAGGAGAAAATACTGCAAGCACCCAGAAAGAAACATTGAAATATCAAGGAGCTAGAGTCAGAATGCCACAGTACTTAAGAACTTCTACCTTAAAAGATTGGAGAGCTTGGAATATGATATTGGGGAAGGCAACAAAACTAGTATTATAAACAGGAATGAAATACATGGCAAAAAGAAGCTTAATTTTTCAGGGGAAAGGATGAACATTCAATGAAATAGGAAATTTATATCACTCCTGATGGATAGAAAGAGCTGGAGAGAAAATCTGATCTTCAAATATAAAACTTAAAAAGTAAACAAAAGAGAAAAAAAAGTTCAATAAGGTTAAATCATTTACATGGCGATATGATTTTTATAACTCTTGAGAACTATCTCTATTAAGGACATAGACAGAGGATGTCAGTATAAGTTAATATGCTATAAAAAATTAAGGGGTAAAAATATTGCACTGAGTGGAAGAAAGAGTAGAAAAACAGGGTAAACTGCATCACAAAGAGACACAAAGGCTTATTATTGTAGAGGGAAAGAAGTAAAGGGATGAATAATCCTTGAATCTTACTTTTATATGATTTTTAAAATAGGATTTCATAGAGAGAATAACATACACCCTCACTGGGTACAGAATTTTATCCTACTCTATCTGGAAGTACGAGAAGAAAGAGGAAAGAAAAAAGCAGGGAATGGATTGAAGGAGAGCAGAAAGGAGGGCAAAAACAGAAGGGGAAGGGGGAAAGAAAAGAGAGGGTTCTTATAGAAGGGAAGGTAGATTGAGAAAAGCAGTGAATGATGAGGAACAGAATAAAAGCAAAGAAAAAAGTATAAATATGGGAAATAGTATGGAGAAAAATACACAGATAGTAATTGTAACTATAAATGTGAATAGAATGAACTCCTCATAAAATGGAAACATTCAGCAGAATGGATTACAAATTATAATGCTACAATATGTTGTTTACATGAAACATATTTGAAACAGAGAGATGCAAACAGAACGAAGGTAAGGATCTGAAGCAGAATCCATTATGCTTCAGCTGAAGTTTTAAAAAGTAGCATAAGTAGCAATCCTAATGTGAGAAAAGAAAAAAAAAAAAAGCAAAACTAGATCTAAGTAAAAGAAATAAAAGAGGAAACTGCACCATGTTAAAGAAACCACAAACAATGAAATAACACCAATACTAAACATATATGTACCTGTGTTATAGCATCACAATTCTTAGAGGATAAGTTAAATGAGTTACCAGATGAAATACATAGCAAAACTATGCTGGGGGGGAACTTAACCTTTCCTTCTTACAATGAGATGAATTCAACCACAAAAATAAACAAAAACGGAGATAAGGAGATCAACAAAGTTTTAGAAAACTTAGGTATAATAGACACCTGGGAAAATGATTACATAAAAGGCATATTCAAATACCTTTTTCTGAGCAGTACAAGGCATAACCACAAAAACTGACCATGCATTATGGCACAAAAAGTGCACAATCAAATGCAAAGATTCAGTAATATAAAATGCATCCCCTTTAGATCATCATGCAACAAAAAATTACATGTAATGAAGGGCCATGGAAAAGATATTAAAAATTATTTTGAAACTAAATATTGTAATATTAAAGAAAGAGTGGGCCAAATAACAAAACATAGACATAATTATTTCTTTAAAGAAAATGATACTGATCAAATAATATAATAAAACTTAAGGGATATAGTCAAAGGAGTTGTTATTTATTGTATTTGTATTGCATTAAATACTTATATGAATAAAATAAAGACAAGATCAATGAATTGGGCACATATCTGAAAAAAAAATTAGAAAAGAAACAAATAATCATCAATTAAATACCAAATTAGAAATCCTGAAACTTAAAGGAGAGATTAGTAAAAATAAAAGTAACAAAACTATTAAACTTATAAGTAAAGCTATGAGTTGGTTTTATGAAAAAAAATAATAAAAATAAATAAAACATAAGCAAAGAGATTACAGCAATTTGTCATGAGAATACTACATTGTGACTAGATGGGATTGATATCAGTAATGTAGGGCTGGATCAATATTAGGGAAATTATCATCATAATTGGCCAAATCATTTAAAAAAATTCACATTTTTTCTCAATAGATTCCAGAAAAAAAGATTTTGACAAAATACTGCACAAATTACTATTACAAACTCTAGAGAGCATAAGAATGAATCAAGTTTTCTTTAAAATGATAGTTATATATCTGCATTTTTGTTTTTCTTCCCAGGTTATTTTTACCTTCTAAATCCAATTCTCCCTGTGCAACAAGAGAACTGTTCAGTTCTGCAAACATATATTGTATCTAGGATATACTGTGACATATTTAACATGCATAGGACTGCTTGCCATCTAGGAGAGGGGGTGGAGGGAGGGAGGGGAAAAACTGGAACAGAAATGAGTGCAAGGGATAATGTTGTAAAAAAATTACCCTGGCATGGATTCTGTCAATATAAAGTTATTATTAAATAAAATAAAATATTAATAAAAAAATAAAATGATAGTTATACACTTCACACAAATAAAGTCAGATCTAGATAATTTTTAAAAATATCAGTTAATATTTACATATAACAATATGATCTAATATAATAAATATAACCATTCTATCTAAATTAATTTACTTATTCAGTATCATGCCAATCAAATGACCAAAAATTTTTTACACAGCTAGAAAAAAAATAATAACACAATTCAGCTGGAAGGAAAAAAGGTAAAAAAATATTGTGGGAACTAATGAAAAAATGCAATGGAAGGTGGAATAGAGATGTCAGAACTGCAATTATAATATAAAAAGACAGTGATCAGGATTACTTGGTACTTATATGAACTGATTCTGAGTGAAGTAAAAAGGACTAGGAGAACACAGTACCAATAAGTTTGTGTGATGATCAATTATGATAGACTTAGCTCTTCTCAGCAATATAGTGATTCATGATAATTCCAATAGACTTGGGAAAGAAAATGCTACCACATCCAGGGAGAGAACTACAAAAACTGACTGCAAATCGAAGCATGCTGTTTTCACTTTTTGTTTGTTTGTTTCTTAAGAATTTTCTTTCTTGGATGTCCATCAATTGGAGAATGGTTGAGTAAATTGTGGTATATGAACGTTATGGAATATTATTTTTCTGTAAGGAACGACCAGCAGGATGAATACAGAGAGGACTGGCGAGACTTACATGAACTGATGCTGAGTGAAATGAGCAGAACCAGGAGATCATTATATACCTCAACAATGATACTGTTTGAGGATGTATTCTGATGGAAGTGGACCTCTTTGATAAAGAGAGCCTTAATTGATCAAAGATGGACAGAAGCAGCTACACCCAGAGAAAGAACACTGGAAATGAATATAAACTGCTTGCATTTATGTTTTTCCTCCAGGGTTATTTATACCTTCTGAATTCAATTCTCCCTGTGCAACAAGAAAACTGTTTGGTTCTGCACACATATATTGTATCTAGGATATACTGCAACCCATTCAACATGTAAAGGACTCTTGCCATCTGGGGGAAGGGGTGGAGGGAGGGAGGGGAAAAATCGGAACAGAAATGAATGCAGGGGATAATGCTGTAAAAAATTACCCTGGCATGCGTTCTATCAATAAAAAAATTATTAAAAAAAAAAAAAGAATTTTCTTTCTTGTAGTTTCTCCCTTTTGGTCTGATTTTTCTTTATAATAGGACTAATATGAAAATAAATTTTAAATGATTTTATGTGTATAACCAATATGATATTTCTTGCTTTCTTGGGGAGGGGGAAAGTTAAAGGAGAACAGAATAAAAATTTGGAACACAAAATCTTACAAAAATAAATGTTGAAAAATATCCTAACATGTAATTGGAAAAATACAATACTATTGAGGAATAAAAAGAAAATAGTACAAGAAATAGTAGAGAATTTGAAGTTTAGAAAAAAAAGAGATATAATAATTACTCTGTTAATTTAAAAAAAAAAGAAAGACTAATTATAGAAGGTAGAATTTAGTTGGGTCTTAAAAGGAATGAGAGAATTTACTAGGCACAGATGGGGAGACAATCCCAGCAAGGAAAAAAAAGCCTGGAATTTAAAAGATAGAATTTCTTGTTCATGGACCAACAAGAAGTCCAGTATTACTGGATTTCTGGGGAGTAAGGCATTATGAAAATTGCAAGGAAGAAGAGGGGATGGTTATGAAGATCTTTTTTGAAAACCAAAGGACTTTGAATTTGTAGATAATAAGTATATGTTAAAGATTAGATAAGGAGCAAATGATAGTGAGGAGTATTCTGCTCTAGAAGGTGGCAGAGGTTATGATCAAGGACATAGGGAAGGGATTTGGCTTTGGTAAGAAGAGTTTCTGCTTTATTAGATATTGGTGGAAATGAGGGAAATTTAGAGAATAATATAAGTTGTATAATAGTGATGCCAAAGTGGTATGAGATCAGGATTTGGGAACAAGAATTTCATGGTAAATGGACTGTATTTTTTTGAGTGAAGCATAAATTATATTCCTTAGCTGAGGAAGTGGGAAGAAGACATACTTGTAAAAAAATGGGGAAAGAGAGGATAAAGTTTTAAATGTCCTCAATCATAAATCACATAGATTACATTATTTAAAAGCTACTTGACATCCATTGTCACTCCTTTCCTTTCCTTCTTATACTCTCTGAAAGTGAAGTGGCTCTTCTTACTAGGATCATTATATGTGTATTCCATCCCAGGACCTCCTATCTTCTCCAAGAAATTCCATCCTCAATTATCTTCCTTCCTGAGTCTCCAGCTTGAGGCAGAGGTAAACATTTTACAAAAGAGAACTGAAAAGCTGGGATGAGATAGAGGAAGATATCCAGATAAATAGTGGGAAATATGCTCTCAAACCATTAGCTTTTGATGATCACTGCTTTATAATATAGTTTTAGATCTGGTGCAGCCAGGCCACCTTTATTTGATTTTTTTTTCATCAGTGTGGTAATTTTCTTCTCTTAAAATAAAATAATATGTGATGGTTTTCTCTGGGAGAAAGCAGGTTTCTCGGGGAGGTTTTCTGGAGGCAGTCTTAGTATCAGTTAAGAGTAAATAATCACCCAAAATGCAGCCAGGTGATAAAAGTTCAGATCTTTTATTGCCTCCAATATAGCCCGGTTAGCTTAGAGGCCTATCTCTCTGCTTGGTTCCAAGAGCTCCCTCCGAATGTCTCCAAATCCAAAGGTTTGTCCTTCAGTTCTCCAGCCAGCCAACTGGAAAATGGAATGTATCTCTCTTGCCTCCAAGAGAAGGCTTCTGGCTCTCAATGTCCAACATAGCCTGGTTAGCTTTTCTTAGAGGCCTCTCTCTCTCCTTGGTTCTAAGAGCTCTTGCAGCTTTGTCCTTTGCTTCTGCCTCTGCTTTCTTCAGCCTTCAATCCAACTGAACTCTCTTGACTGGGCTTACATATGACTCTTCTGAGAGAATGGGATTATGGGTTTTCTCCCAAAGTGCTCTCTGGCCCTAAGAGCTTTAAGGGAGGTGTGAATTTGGATAGCTCATACTAAACCCTGAAATCTCCCAAACGTGTGAACTCAATGAGTAAGGTGTGAACACAAGCATTGTATCAATTACATTGAGTTAACACTAGGATTCTAACATCTCCTTTGAGTTATCACCTTGTTTCAAGTTGAGTTAACACTAGGATTCCAACACATCAGTCCCCTTGAAAGTCTTGACCTTTTGTTCTTCCAGATGAATTTTGTTGTTATTTTTTCTAGGTCAGTAAAATATTTCCTTGGAGTTTGATTGGTATGGCACTAAATAAATAGATTAGTTTAGGGAGTATTGTCATCTTTATTTTATTCGTTTGACTTATCCAAGAACACTTGGTATTTTTTCCAGTAGTTTAGATCTGACTTTATTTGTATGGAAAGTGTTTTATAGTTTTCTCATATAGTTCTTGACTTCCCTTGACAGATAGATTCACAAATATTTTATACTATTGACAATTATTTTAAATGGATTTTTTCTTTGTATCTATTGCTGTTGGATTTTGTTAATGATATACAAAAGTGCTGATGATTTCTGTGGATTTATTTCGTATCTTGCAACTTTGCTAAAGTTGTTAATTATTTCTAATAGCTTTTTAGTTGATTCTCTGGAGTTCTCTAAGTATACCATGATATCATCTGCAAAACTATAATTTGGTTTCCTCATTACTTTAATCTCTTTTTCATTTCTTATTGCCAAAGCTAGCATTTCTAATAAAGTATTGAATAGTAAGGGTAATAGAGGGTAACTTTGTTTCGCTCCTGATCTTATTGGGAATGGTTCCACTTTATCCTCATTACATGTGATGTTTAATAATGGTTTTAAATAGATGCTACTATTTTTAAGGAAAAGTCAATTTATTCCTATACTCTCTAGTCAAACTACAAATTTTCATAAATTTATTACTTTGTACATAATTTAGTGATAGTAATACCTATATTTTATAAAGCATTTTAAAATTACAAAATACTTTACATGTATATTTTGATTTACATGTATTATAATCTTTATTCAATCTTTTTTGGTTGTTCTGTCTGACTTTTCAGTACTCCATTTGGTATTTTTTGGTAGAGATACTGCAGTGGTGTGCCACTTCTTTCTCTAGCTAATTTTATAAATAGGAAAAGTGAGGCAAACAATTTCTAATAGCTTTTTAGTAGAATCTCTGGGGTTTTCTAGGTATACCATCATATCATCTGCAAAGAGTGATAGTTTGGTTTCCTCATTGCCTACTCTAATTCCTTTAATCTCTTTCTCGACTCTTATTGCAGAGGCTAGTGTTTCTAATACAATATTGAATAATAATGGTGATAGTGGGCAACCTTGCTTCACTCCAGATCTTACTGGGAAAGTTTCCAGTTTTTCCCCATTGCATATGATGCTTACTGAAGGTTTTAAATATATGCTCCTAACTATTTTAAGGAAAAGTCCTTTTATTCCTATGCTCTCAAGTGTTTTTATTAGGAATGGCTGTTGGATTTTATCAAATGCTTTTTCTGCATCTATTGAGATGATCATATGGTTTTTGTTTGGTTGGTTGTTGATATAGTCAATTATGTTAATAGTTTTCCTAATATTGAACCAGCCCTGCATTCCTGGTATAAATCCTACTTGGTCATAGTGTATTATCCTGGGGATGATTTTCTGTAATCTTTTTGCTAATATTTTATTTAAGATTTTAGCATCAATATTCATTAGGGAGATTGGTCTATAATTTTCTTTCTCTGTTTTCAGCCTACCTGGTTTAGGTATCAGTACCATATCTGTGTCATAAAAGGAGTTTGGTAGGACTCCTTCAATCCCTACTTTTTCAAATAGTTTATTTAGCATTGGAGTAAATTGATCTTTAAATGTTTGATAGAATTCAGATGTAAATCCATCTGGTCCTAGGGATTTTTTCTTAGGGAGTTGATTGATAGTTTGTTCTATTTCTTTTTCTGAGATAGGAGTGTTTAGGATATTTAGTTCTTCCTCTGTTAGTTTAGGCAAGCTATATTTTTGGAGGTATTCTTCTATTTCATTTAAGTTGTCGAATTTATTGGCATAAAGTTGGGCAAAGTAACTCCTAATTATTGCTCTAATTTCCTCTTCGTTAGTGGTGAGTTCTCCCTTTTCATTTTTAAGACTAACAATTTGATTTTCCTCTTTCCTTTTTTTAATCAGATTTACTAAGGGTTTGTCTATTTTGTTGGTTTTTTCATAGAACCAACTCTTAGTTTTATTAATTAATTCAATAGTTTTTTTACTTTCAATTTTATTGATCTCTCCTTTTATTTTTTTGAATTTCAAGTTTAGTGTTTGATTGGGGGTTTTTAATTTGTTCCTTTTCTAGCATTTTTAGTTGCAAGCCCAATTCATTGACCTTCTCTTTCTCTATTTTATACAAATAGGCCTCTAGAGATATGAGATTTCCCCTTATTACCGCTTTGGCTACATCCCATACATTTTGGTATGATGTCTCATTATTATCGTTTTCTTGGATGAAGTTATTAATTATGTCTATAATTTGCTGTTTCACCCAATCATTCTTTAGTATGAGATTATTTAGTTTCCAATTATTTTTGGTCTACTTTCCCGTGGCTTTTTATTGAATGTAATTTTCAATGCATCATGGTCTGAAAAGGATGCATTCACTATTTCAAGGCAAACAATTAAAGTGACTTGCCTAGGGTCATAGAATGAGTAAGCAAAGTCAGATTTGAACTCTGAATTTCAGGTTTGATTCTTTATCTATTTCATAGCTGTTTATTGATTTTTATAGAACATCTTTCTAATGACTATGTTTCCATCATAGTATTCAGTCATCTAAACCTATATACTAAAAAAATATAAATCTGTACAACACTCTTTAGTATGGACAGAACCGATGTAATGTCCAGGCTAGTTTTCTGTTATAGTCAGACCCAGTCTCAGTCTGAACCAGTCTCTTCCAGCAATCGGACAGTCTGCCAGTCTCAACCAGTATCCCTTAGAGTCTGACTTTGTACCCAGTTTAAATATCCTATTACAATTACATCATTACAGTATACTGAGTGTATGCCAATCAGAGTAATTATATAACTAGAGAACCATTATTTCATCAATTCCACTGAGTTAACACGTTGTTTTAAGAATCCTTGTTTCACCTGAAAGTATAGGAAGGAATGAACTTTTCTTTAAAATAGTCAGTAGCCTCTATTTAAAACCATCAGTAAGCATCATATGTAATGGGAATAAACTGGAACCATTCCCAATAAGAACAGGAGTGAAAAAAGGTTGCCCACTATCACTGTTATTATTCAGTATTGTGTTAGAAATGCTAGCTTTGACAATAAGAGTTGAGAAAGACATTAAAGGAATTAGAGTGGGTAATGAAGAAACCAAATTATCACTCTTTACAGATTATAGGATGGTATACTTAGAGAACCCCAGAGATTCTGCTAAAAAGCTATTAGAAATAATCTACAACTTTAGCAAAGTTGCAGGATACAAAATAAATCCACAAAAATCATCAACATTTTTATATATCACTAACAAAATCCAACAGTTAGAGATACAAAGAGGAATTCCATTTAAAGTAACGGCTAATAGTATAAAGTATTTGGGAATCTATTTGCCAAGGGAAAGTCAGGAACTATATAAGCAAAACTATAAAACAGTTTTTACACAAATAAAGTCAGATCTAACCAATTGGAAAAATATTAAATGCTCATGGATAGGTAGAAGAAATATAATAAAGATGACAATACTACCTAAACTAATCTATTTGTTTAGTGCTATAGCAATCAGACTCCCAAAAAACTATTTAAATGACCTAGAAAAAATAACAATAAAATTCATCTGGAAGAACAAAAAATCAAGACTTTCAAAGGAACTATTGAAAAAAACAAATGAAGCTGTACCAAATCTAAAACAATATTATAAAGCAATAGTCACCAAAACCATTTGGTATTGGCTAAGAAATACACTGGTGATCATTAGAATGGGTTAGGTTCACAGGACAAAATAATCAATAACTTTAATAATCTAGTGTTTGACCAACTCAAAACCCCAGCTTTTGGGATAAGAATTCACTGTTTGACAAAAATTGCTGGGAAAATTGGAAATTAGTATGGCAGAAAATAGGCTTGGACCCACACTTAACACCATACACCAAGATAAGGTCAAAATGGGTTCATGACATAGGCATAAAGGATGAGATTATAAATAAATTGGAAGAGCGAAGCATAGTTTACTTCTCAGACCTGTGAAGGAAGAATGAATTTGTGACCAAAGAAGAACTAGAGAGCATATTTTGATTATATCAAGTTAAAAAGCTTTTGTACAAACAAAAATAATGCAGACAAGATTAGAAGGGAAAAAATAAACTGGGAAAATATTTTTATAGTCAAAAGTTCTGATAAAAGCCTCATTTCTAAAATTATAGAGAATTGAGTCTAATTTACAAGAAACCAAGCCATTATCCAATTGATAAATGGTCAAAGGATATGAACAGACAATTCTCAGATGAAGAAATTGAAACTATTTTCAATATGAAATTGATGTTCCAAGTCATTATTAATCAGAGAAATGCAAATTAAGGCAACTCTGAGATACTACTACACACCTCTCAGATTGGCTAGGATGACAGGAAAAGATAATGCAGAAAGTTAGAAGGGATGTGGAAAAACTGGAACAATGATACATTGTTGGTGGAATTGTGAATACATCCAGCCATTCTGGAGAGTAATTTGGAACTATGCTCAAAAAGCATACCCTTTGATCCAGCAGTGTTACTACAGGGCTTATATCCCAAAGAAATCTTAAAGAAGGGAAAATTGTGGCAGCTAAAAACTGAAAATTGAGTGGATGCCCATCAATCGGAGAATGACTGAATAAATTGTGATATATGAATGTTATGGAATATTATTGTTCTGTAAGAAATGACAAGCAGGAAGATTTCAGAAAGGCCTGGAGAGACTTACATAAACTGATGCTGCATGAAATCAGCAGGATCAGGAGATCATTATATACTTCAACAACAATACTATATGATAATCAATTCTGATGGATGTGGCTCTCTTAAACAATGAGATGAATGAAATCAGTTCCTTTTGTTCAGTAATGAATAGAACCAGCTATACTCAGCAAAAGAACTCTAGGAACTGAATGTGAATCACTACTTAGCATTTCCAATCCCTCTGTTTTTGTCTGCTTGATTTTTAAAATTTTCTTCTCAGGTTAATTTTACATTATTTTTCAAGTCCAATTCTTCTTGTGTAGCAAAATACCTATATGGGTATATATACATATATTGTATTTAACATGTACTTTAACATATTTAACATGTATTGGTCTACCTGCCATCTGGGGGAGGAAGTGGAGAGGAGGGGGAAAAAGTTGGAACAGAAGGTTTTGCAAGGGTCAGTGCTGAAAATTACCCAGCATATATCTTGTAAATAAAAAGATATATATATATCTTTGTGTATATATATATATATATATATATATATATATATATATATATATACACACACATATACACAAACAATGCTTGTTTCAAGAATACTTGGCCCTCTACACATCTCCCACTGTCTTTTGTTTTAGAACACAGGTGGTCATGCCCTTCCTGACTTCTCAGAAAGGGAGGTAAAAACACCAAAAAAAAAAAAAATGTGATCATGCCCTTCCTGATTTCTCAGGAAGGTGAGAACACCAAACCAAATTTTGTTAGCAGGTTTCCTCTGGACTGAAGGGTCTTCCTTGAAATAGGTATACATAAATACATCAGATTGGGAGGTATTACACAAGCACATAGTAATAAAATAAAGACTAGTAGTGATGTAACAAACAATATGAATCAACATGAGAAATTATACAGGGCCATAAGTCCTAGAGATAGTCCAAAATCAATCTCTTGCCCATTACTTCATGTGTCAAAGAATCAAATGAATCATGCAAGTTTCGAAGTTCTGCAATAGTCTCATGTCTCATAGGATCCAATGATTCCTGCAGATTTTGACAATTTTTGTTGTTCATGAGTCAATTGCCATACTCATAGGGTTAACAGTCATGCTTTTTAAGCAGCACATGTAATCAGAGATGGAACCATCTGATGTTTCATGGGTCTTTTCCTTTGTTTCAAAGGTCTTCTCTGTCTCTCTCCAATGGATAAGACAAATATGGCTTGTTGGCACCCATCTGATTCCTTCTCCATCCAAGCAAACCCTCTCCCCTAAGCAGTTAACCTATCTGGTTCCTTTCATTCACCACTTTCTGGATTTCTCCATATCACCTGGCAATAATCTAATGCTAGTGGAGCTATTCACACTGGACCCTACCTTTCCAGTGGGTTATAAAACCCGTGTGCTGGAGCCAGTGCATCTTTATCAAAAATCCAAAAAAATTTAATACGATAAAGGGCTAAACTTAAAAGTTCTCTAGGATTACCTGTGGCTCCTCCTTCTTTTGTTTTTGGAGAAGCATCTTGATGTCTGTGTTTCTCCTCTCTACTATTGCCTGTCCTTGAGTATTAAAAGGTATATCAGTGATTTGTGTAATATCTTATACCCTGCACAAAAATGTGCAAAATATTAAAAATATATGCAGGTATATTATTTATTTTTATTGCTTATGGCACACCCTTAATAGCAAAAGCTTGTATAAAGAATTCAGTGATCAAATCCTGAAAAGGTATTTATCATGATGTGGATAAAAGACAGATGACCAAAAGATTTATAATAGGTCACATCCATTTGCCAGATTTCACTGGGTCTCAAACAACTAGTATTCTTCCCCAGAGGGAGTGTAGGAGTGTGGAAAGGAAGGCAAGTTGTACAGGCTTTTACTATGCTCTTAAGTTCCTCTTCTGTTATCCCAAATTGCAAATGTAAAGCTTGAGCAGCCTGATGATATGTAAAATGAGATTCGTGTGCTGCCTGAAACAAAGGAGTATTAGCTAACATGGTTAGCAGGCTATCTGCATTTGAATTTCTGTAAAAAAAATAGGACCTGGAAGTCCACTATAAGAGTGGACATGCAAGATATAAATCTTACTTGCACACTTTCTCACTTGCTTTTGAAGTTCCTTAAAGAGCTGATATCTATTGGAAGCTGCAAATTTTATTTGGACTGTGGCAATTCTTTGTAACACACATACTGAATAAGCTGAATCAGATATTATATTTACATTTCCTGGATAAATAAGAGCTAAGGTGATTGTACACAATTCATTCTGCTGAATGGATTGAAAAGGAGTTCTGACTACTCTCTTCACAATTAAATCACAAGAATATACAGCACAAATGTTATGTTTAAATGCATCTCTAAAGATAATTGGTCCTTTAAGAGGAATCTTAGAAACTTTTTTTTCAAAAATCCATTGCCAATTATGTAATAGTTGGGTTATCTTTAATGGAGACTTGTATGTAAAATTTGGAGCTGTGGCCAGTAAAATTTGGCAGTCTGGGATGGTTTCATAGCATACATTAATTTGTGCATTGGTATAAAAGTTGTATATATTTTCAGGTCTTATCCCAAGTAATTGTACTACTCACTTAATGGTCTTTAATAAAATTCTAGCCAGAAGCACTGGGTAAGGAGTAAGGCTTTATTCTGGTTGTACTAGGAGGTTTACCCACTCTGTCACACTGTGTCTTGATGAAGGACCCTTATGGGTGTCTCTTTTATAGCAAAAACTTATATTTCCAAGGGTTTTTGAGTAACTCTTTTAACCACATTAGATAAATCCAGTTCAACCTCTCTCAAAACCTCTTGAGCTTCTTTTGTAAACTGGTGTGGTGCATATAAAGCTGTGTCTCCCCTTAAAATGTCATATAAAGGTTGTAATTAATGAGTAGTTAAGCCTAACACTGGATGCCTCCATTGGATATCTCCTATCAATTTCTAGAAGTCATTTAAGGTATTCAATTTCTCTGTTCTTAAAGAAAGCTTTTTACTGTAAGCACCTTAGGATATATTTCATATTCTAAATATTAAAAAGGAGCCTGTCTTTGAATTTTTTTTCTGGAGCTATATGAAATTTGTAGTTCCATAGTGTTTCTATGGTCTTTTGTAGACATGCTTATAATATTTGCTCCTCAGGTACACACTCCAAGATATCATCTATGTAATGTAACAATATAACTTTTGGAAATGCTTTTCTTACTGGAGTAAGAGTTACAGCAACATACATTTGACACATAGTAGGGCTATTTTTCATTCCTTGTGGCAAAACTGTCCATTCTTACATTTTATAAGACTCAGCTAAATTAACACTGGGTACTGAAAAGGCAAAACTTTTCCTATCCTCCTCATCTAGAAAAAATCCTTAATGTCTATAACCCAAAGAGGCTGTTCTCTAGGCAACGGAATAGAAGAATGAATTCCAGGCTGAAGAGTTTCTATAGTTTCCATCTGTTCATTTACTTTTCTTAAGTCAGCCAACATCCTTCATTTTCCAGATTTTGCTTTTACAACAAATACAGGGGAATTCCAAGGACTTAGAGAAGTTTATACATGTTCTTGGTTAAGTTGCTCCTGTACTATATCTAATAAGGCCTGAATTTTTTCACTTGATAAGGGCCACTGTTCTATCCACATGGCTGTATCAGTTTTCCATTGAACGAAAACAGGTAAGAGTGCAGGTAGGCCTTCAACAGTAGTCCTGCCAAAAAAGCCAAAGTACTCAATCGTAATCCTAACTGTTGTAAGATGTCTCTTCCCCATAGATTGATGGGGATTTTTTCAACTATAAAAGGAATAAAAACTCCTGTTTTACCTTCAAATTTCGATCTTAAAAGGATAGCACTAACTTCAGCTGCTATTGATCCTTCTACACCAGACATATAGGTGTCTGCCTTAATCTTTGGCCAATAACTGGGCCAACTGTCATCTCTAATGATTGCACAGTCTTCATCTGTGTCTACCAACCTTTTCAATGGTATGCCATTTACATAGATAGTGAGCATAGAAAAGTCAGCTATAATAGTTACAATCCAGAATATTCTTGGGAGTTAATTGAGTAGGTGATTGGAATCAAAATCTAGGTAAATATCATCAAATTGTCTATAAGGAGTCTGTATCAGTAAACCTGATGCTACTGCTTCTCCTAAGTGATATGTCACACATTGTCTTCATGTATTAGGATTGGGATATTAGTTACACATTCCCCTGTTTCCCACATCAGTGTATGGATAGACACTGTTCTGTAAGCACTCTCAGGAGATGAAATGGTCAAGCCTATTGTGTCTAGAGGCAAAGGATCCATAGGCTGGACCATGACAGATTTTACCTCTCCAGGGGATATCTCAGTAGTGCCACCTGCATACAACTCTGTTCTCCCCAATTGTAACCCCTTTTTCCCATCAGGTTGCTTCCTGGCTGATTGATCATATAATCCCTTTCTCCCATCAGAATGCTTCTATGATGATTGATTATGTCTGAGCACTGCATTTCTAAAGACTCTCTAGGCATAACATTGCTTACCATCATGCTCCAAGTGTTTTTTGTCTGGAGCCCTGGAGCTGAGCCCTGCTTCTCGTTTCCCTGAATCATTCTACATTCTGATACCCAATGAAAGTCTCTGTTGCATTTTGGACATAGGGTTTGGGGTCTTGTTCTCCTACCCTGTCTTTTCTGCCAACATTGAGCTTTCAGATGCCTTACTTCACCACATTGAAAGCATTGATGAGTCTCTTTAGAAGTTCCTTGCCAAAAGGGATCCTATGTTCTCATGTTCAGATCTTCAGAAGTCTGCATCATAGCCTGGGTATAAAAGGTATTTGTGACTATTGTGGTACAGCATCTTATATCTCATCTAAAGAAGCATCCTTGTGTAGGCCTAGTATAATTCTTCTACAAACTTCACTAGTATTTTCCTTAGCAAGTTGTCTTATCATAATTTCTGTTATTAAATTTTTAACTATTTTTAATAGTTTGTATGGCAGCTTCTGCAGATGACCCATGAAATCAGCAAAGGGTTCATTTGGACCTTGCACTATTTTTGTGAAGGCTTCCCTTCTATCTTGTCTTCTTGGGAGGGTGTTCCATGCTTTAATAGCAGCAGAAGCAGTTTGCTGATATGCTGCTATAGGGTAATTAATCTGAGCTAAATGTCTGCCTAAAAACCTAAACCTGCTAGTTAATCAGAAGTGATTGGTATATCAGCTCTAGATTGTCTATTTCATTGGGCTTGCATTCTACGGAGTTTATTATACTCAGAAATCCACAACAAGTTTTGTCCAGGTTCTAAACATGTCCTTGCTATTGATTTCCAACTATTAGGTGTTAAAACTTCAAAAGCCAAATTCTCTAATATCATCCTAACATAAGATGATGTAGACCCATAAAGAGTGCAAGCTTTTTTCAGATCTTTGATAATTTCCAAATTAAATGGACTGAATTGTCTTTTTTCTTTACCTGACCAGTCAAACTCTTCTGTCACTTCTATTTTTAAATCAGATGTATCTTGACTTTCCTCTTTACCTGTAATAGCCCTTCATAATTATGTCATATGAGGTGGACAAAGTTGCTTCATGGGTGGTGCTGATAGTGTCACTGCCCTTCCCCCTCCTCCTTCTCCCTTTACCCTGGAAGTCGAAATTGAGGGAGCATGGTCAAGAGATGGGGAATGCCCTAATGGTGCCTGCTTGCGGTAACTGTTGTGAAAGTGAGAAGCACCAACCCCTTACGTTCATCAATGCTGTTCTTGTCCAATTATTCATGCTTTTCAGATGCTTTGTTAGAATTTGTGGGATTCTTTAAAGCCAATTGTATTATATTGTAGATAAGGAATGTTTTTTTCAGGAATTGAATTAGGACCCATAGCTTCATAATGTTTAATTAGTTGCTCTCCCACTAGTTTCCACATATCTGGCTCTAATTTTTCTTCCTTACAGAGCCAAGGGGACTTGCACTTTAATATATTTAACAATCCAGTGATCTGCTTCCAAGTTATAATAAGCTTTGTTTCTTTATTAACCTAACTATGCATTCTGCATATTTCTCTTGGGTTGGGGAAGACTCTTTTCTTAGTATTTGTCCCATTTCAGCTAAAAAAATGAAACTGACTACTTTAGCCCTTACCAAAATTTCCTGCTTGTGTATTTTTATACTCACCCTATTTCTCCACTTAATTCATGATCATGTTAATCGAACTGCTGAGAATAGGTCCTTATGTCCACGTTTGGGCACCAAAATGTAATGTTCAGTATAGCTTTCTGTCATAGTCAGCAGTCTGACAATATGCCAGTCTCAACCAGTTTCCCTCCAAGTCTGACTCTGTCCCCAGTTTAAATACCCTATTACAATTATATCATTACAGTATACTGAGTATATGCTAATCAGAGTGATTACATCATTATATCACTATAGAACCATTATCTCATCAATTCCAATGAATTAACACCTTGTTGTAAGATTCCTTTTTTCAAGTACACTTGGCCCTCTACAAACCACTTCAAGACTTTCAGTTCAATGCTTTTAAAATTCATAAGTCTGTATATAATAAGAAATGTTCATACTTTTTGAGTATAGTTGTGTGTATGTTTGTGTGTGTGTGTGTGTGTGTGTGTGCATGTTCATACAAATGTTAAGCAATACTATTTGATGTCTTCGTATAATACCAGCATGACCACTTGTTGAGAGCATTATAACAGACTATTTGTCTTTATATAGGGAACTAAAAACCTGTCCTATAAAGATTCTTCTAAGTGTTTGCAAGACAGCACTTACATTAAACTAAAACCATGAACAGTGAGTTTTAAAGAAAATACAATTCTGTGAAATCCAGTTCACTATGATTACATTCAATAAATCACATAGTTGTGCCTCGTAATCTTGGCTCTTAAAAACCAAGCCCTCAGAAGTTCACTGTAACCTTAAGTGTGTTAATTTTCTTAAAATTATGCTCTTATTTGACAGAAGCTATAAAAGGCCATGTTGTGGAGCATAAATCCTGGTACTGATGCCCCTTTTTGCCCATAATCAGATATTTCTTGAAAAAGATCTCTGGCCTAATAATGCTTTCTCAGGCCTTTTTCAGAATATGCTTAGAATGATTATCATTCTTCAAGGACCAGCTTAGGTACCACTTTCTCTGAGAAGGCTTCCCTCAAACTTCAGGTTAATTTTCTCCAGTTTATTGACTCATTTGATCCTCACAAAAACCTTGAGAGGTAGATGCTATTATTATCCTCATTTTACAATTGAAGAAACTGACATAGACAGAATTTATGGGGCCTGCTCAGGTGACATAGGTAGGAATCTAATTTGAACTACATCTTTCTGATTCCAGATATAACACCCCTATCTACTGTTCCCTATAGTTGTCCCAAATGAACTAATATTTGTAAAAAGTAATTAGCATAGTGTCTGACATATAGTAGAAATTTTATAAATTCTTATCCTCTTCCCATCCATCATCCTACTTAGCTTATGTTACTTTTATCTGTCTATGTATTTTTAACTTAAATTAACAAATATTCTGTAAGCATCTATTATTTGCATTGAAAGAACAATATGTGTAGCAGATAGAGGGCCAGACTTGGAGTCAGGGATACTTGGTTTTGATCTCTAAGGATGACATATATTGGTTGTAGGACTCTGGGACAGTTATTTAATATCTTAGTACCCTGGAGAACTATCTAAGATGACAAATCTGTCATAGCTACTTAGTTGAATTATTGAAGTAAATTTTCCCTGTATTAATGAAATCATACCAATGCAATTTCATCACTTTTCTTATATTATTAAACATTGTATTATATTGTAGTCTATAAAAATAAACATTTTTTAAATGTCCCTAAATTAACAAGGTTTCCATTCTATTGGAAGGATATAACCTGTACATGGATAAGAAAATTAAAAAAAAATGGGTAAGGGGCAATTAATAACAAAGGTATTAGGAAAGCTGTCAGATAAGAAGTGATAACTGAGTCCAGCTTAAAAGAGGCCCTTGGAAATAGAATAGATGCCCCTCAGTTGGGGAATATCTGGATAAGTTATAGTATATGAATATAACGGAATGTTATTGTTCTATAAAAGATGATGACCAGGCTGATTTCAGAAAAGTCTCGAGAGACCTATATGCACTGATGTTAAGTGAAGTGAGCAGAATGAGAATATTGTACACACTGCAATAACAATATTATGTTATGATCAACAGTGATGAATGATTATTTAATAATTATTAATTAAAGGCAATTCTAATAGACTTATGATAGAGAGTACCATCTACATCCAAAGAGAGAATATAATCACTGAATATTGAGCAACTTACAGTATTTTCACTTTTTGTTGTTATTTGCTTGATTGTTTTTCTTTTCCTTGTTCATGCTTTTTTTTTCTTTTTGATCTATTTTTGCACATCATGACAACTATAGAAATATGTTTAGAAGGATTACACATATTTAACTTTCACTTATGATGGATTGTTTGCTGTCTCAGAAAGGGGAGAAGTGGAGGAGATGCAGAAATATTTAGAACACAATGTTTTGCATAGGTGAATGTTGAAAGCGAGCTTTGTGTGTATTTAGAAAAAATAACAAAAAGTTGTAATGGGCCAGAATTCTGAAACAAGGATTATTATAAGGTCTTAACTCAGTGAAATCGAGAATACAATGGTTATCTAGTTTAGCATGGTGATTTAATAGTTCTCTAGTTCAGTATGATTGAATTAATCTTATAACAAATAATGGTTCCCTGGTGTATGATTAGCTTATACTCAGTATGATGAATGGATTTAATTGTAATAGAGTATTTAAGAGGCCAGAGACAGACCTAAAGAGGACTGGAAAAGACTTGGAGTAGACAGAGGACTGGAGACTAGAGCAGAAGCTCTCAGAATCAGGGAGACTTCAAGACAGAGACCATCATGGTGGTCCTCCTGCCTCCCCCATAGAAACCAAGACCCATTCCAGAAGACTTCCAGAAAACTAGCCTAGGCCCCAGGCAAGGAGACAAGACTGGAAAGGAGACAATAAAGATTTTTGGACTTTATCTCTGACTATTCTCACAATGATTACTCTGCTGAAACGAAGGCTGGTCAAAGACCTCCAAAAAACTAGCCAGAACATTACAAAAACTATTAAAATAAAAAAAACAAAAAGAAAAATACCTCCCCCCCAGCACAAAATGAAACTAGAAAATCTGAAAAACAACAATAAGAAAGATGTGCTTTCCAGGTGCAGGAGATAGTTTAGACAGAGGCACAGAGGCAAGAAACCCCATGTAAAGTTCAGGGAACTAGGCCACTAGTTTTTGATTTGTTTTTTTCCCCTCTCATTCAAAATATGATGTTGATACAGAGAGTAATATTGAATAAAATATCCGAAGAGATTATATTTGTCAGGAAATCTTCATGAAAGTGTGAAAGAAACATAGTGTGGGAGTGTAGGTGGTAAGTAGATTTTTGAGTATTTAAATGCTCTTTTGAGGGTTTTTTTTTTTTTAATTTGAGAAGCATTGAATATTCGAGTTTTATCTTCTTATGAATCACTCAATAGAATACAATCTTCCTGATACTAAGAATTTTTTTTAATCTTTAACATTCATTCAGTTCCATGTACTTAGCAGATTATCAATAAATGCTTATTAAATTGAATTAAATTGAAATTATCACTGATTTGATTAAATAAAGCATTTTCAAATCACAAAATAACAATAAACTTCATTGTATTTATTACATTAGTTCTATAATGTCACCTACCCTAATATTCATGGATATTATAATTTATTAATTTCTTCTCCTGTATAATTATAAGCTATGTTCTTCAATAGATCTCCAATGGAAAATGAATTTATAATCATCAGTAACCAGTAAAAACCACCTTATTTTATCCATGTATATGACTTAAAGTGTGAAATATCAATAGATCATAATCTAGGGTTCAGAAAGAATTGATTATATATCCTGCCTTTGATATTTAATTGTGTGGTCATGTCTGGGGAAGATTTTTAACCTCTATGTATAATATCCTTTTGGGAATAATCTTAGTTATCTAGTATCTTTGTTCTGCAGAAGAGGAGACTTGAGATCCAAAGCAAAATGACATATGTTATGTCATTTAGGTTTTTATACTGTCATTATGAAGGCCAGAACATGGATTCTGTCAATTATGGTGGACCTAGACTAAAAAAAGCCTGAGTCTCAAATACTTGGTGTGTCATTCAGAGCCATTCACTTGACCTTTGTATGCCAAAGTGTCTTCAACTGTATAATCGATACCATAATAGTACTATCTCTAGCTGTTATTGTGAGTTATCAAATGAGATGTTTGTAAAGTGCATAATGCAGTGCCTGGAACATAATAGGTATTTAATAAATGCCATTTTCTTCCTCTTTCCCAGATTTTCTATGATCCAGTCATAGTATCTTAGAGATTAAAGTTTGATAAATGCTTATTTACTAAGTAGACAAAAATATTCCTGAAATAGTTTGAGTATGTTTTCAACTGGCAATTATCAAAAATGTTGCAGAGTGATTTTTACTTTGAGTGGGGGCTTGAACTCAGATCCATTTCAACATTATGACTGCGTGATATCATAAAGCTGAAAAAAGCACTATGTGATTCAAATGGTTCCGAAATAAAATTATTTAAATGATTAATCTATTTTAGCTGAAAATACTGTATCTTAAAAAAAATATTTATTCAAGAAGCATTTACCAATTAACTACATCTGCAATTCATTGTGATTGTTCTTGGGGGATATATGTAGTAGAAATAACATATCTCTTACTTTAAGGAGCTTACAATCTGGTCACAATGTTTGTTGGTAAAATTTAAATGAACCTGCTATTTTTTGTTTACAAAGGCTTTTTTCCATGTGACATATAGCCAAATGTTGTCATTCTAAGTAGGGTTGCTCAATATTGTCATATTTTCATCATCAATCCCTTAATATTCAAAAATTTATTCTATCTTTTTAAAAGATTACACATTGTATTCAATGCAAATGCTGACATTTAGCTCAGATATAGAATTGGATCTATCAAAAAAAAAAAAAAACCTACTTAAATCAGCTAAGGTATTAGAAAGAGAACTATCTGACCCTGGAGAGACTGAAGGAAAACATGCACATTAGTAAGCTTTCGGTGGAGCTGGGTATTAGTTTAACACTTCTGAAAAGTTTCTTGGAATTTTGCAAGAAAATCATTAAACATCATATTCTTTGACTCAGTTCTCACACTTCTGATTATATACTCTCAAGAGAATTTAAAATAATTTTGAATTTATAAATTAATATTATATTATTATATAATATATAATAATAAGATATATTTTAAATGGTTAATATATTTTTGAATTAAATAGCTAAATATTTTTTGCACAAGGACCAACATGATTAATTTTTGCATGAATTTAGTTAAAGAAGGGATAAAAAGAGGGATAAAAAGTTATCTCTGTTGATATATTTCAATATATTTCATGGTTTTTCCTTTTTGTTCTGATTTTTCTTTCCCAAAATGATTCACAAAGGAATATGTATGCTATAAGAAATGATGAACAGGATGCTCTCAGAAAAAAACTTGGAAGGTCTTCCATGAGTTCATAAAAAGTGAAATGCATGGTAAAAAGTTAGTAGCAATATTGTAACATGATCATCTATGAATGACTTAACTATTTTTAGCATTACAATGATAAACTGCAACTCTGAAGGATTTATGCTGAAAAATGAAAAATGTTAAGAAAGAACTGATAGATGTCAAAGCACACTGTCCTCTGCGGTCTTTATTTTTCTTGAGAATTGTTTTTTTGGTCAGAGGAGGCTCTATGTTATGATGTGAGTATTATGCAGATGTTTTCCATGACTATGCATTTTTAATCCTTATCAAAATGCTTGCCTTCTCAATGAGAGAGTTTAGGGAAAGAAGGAGGGTAAGTAGCGAAAATTTAAAGTTTTAAAAATGAATATAATTAAATTATTTTTAGGGGTAGTTAGGTGGAGCAGTGGATAAAGGACCAGCCCTGAAGTCAGGAGGACCTGAGTTCAAATCTGGTCTCAGACATTTAATATTTCCTAGCCATGTGAGCCTGAGCAAATCACTTAATCACAATTGCCTCAGTAAAAATTAAAAAAAAAAATTAAAAAATAAATGTTTTTACATGTAAGGGGGGGAAAATACTAAACAAATAAAAAAATAGGAAATTTCAAATAGGATCACTAAGAATCAGAAATGACTGAACAACAACAGATATTATTTCTAAAACAATTATTTAAGCAATTTTCAGGTGTGCTCCATCAGAACCTGAATAAATACTAACTAGACCAGATCTTTAAGATTAAATATTCCTTATTGTGTTGTCCTGAGTTAGAAAGTGGATAACATTTAGAGTAAGATTTTAATCACCTAATATAATAATTGTGTCATTACTAACTGCTATCTCTTCAATAGCCCAGGCATAAAACAGGATTGAAAAGTGGATCAATATGGTGATAATAGAAGGAAAGTAAATTTTTTAGATTTAGAAAGGACCTTACATATCACATGATATATCTTCCTTTTTATTAACAGAAGAAAATACAGAGATTACAATAGAAAAATGACTTGTCCATCGTCACACAGGTACCCTAGATCATAACAGATATGGGATTTTAAACTTCCTTTTTTTTTCTGATCACAAATTAGTCCTCCATGGGAAAAGAAACACACACACACACACACACACACACACACACACACGCACACACACACCCCAAATATCATGCCTTCTATGACAACATATACTCTCTGTGAAAAACAACATAAAAAATAATGACCACCCCTCTTCTACAAAGTTTCCAGCGACTAACATCAACTTTTTTAAAAAATGAAATGTAATCAGGGAGATATTTCTCATTTAATACTTAAAATTTAGGCTATGACAAAAGCAGAGCCATGCCTACAATTAGATGATTAGAGGCATGCCCCAACTTAGAAAAGTCATAGCAAACTAGAAATAGCACAAATTAGCAAAAATAATTACCTAAAACAGAAATTCATCAGATAGTGTTTTCTTCTTCCCCCACCTCTGCTAATGTAGAACTACCCAGTATGAATGTCCTCCCAAATTTTTCTGGGAATGGTTTGTGGTCCTTATCTGTCTCAAGTATAAAACTATTCCTAATTATGACACTAATTATAACAAGAGCAATCAACACTAGCTAGAACAGAATATGCCAAAGAATGGACCTTCAGCAGTGGGCAATAAAACAATCTATCAGAGAAAATTACAAGGTCAGATGATACCAATATTAAAGAAAAAAAAAATTCTTCCAAGGAGTGTAATTAACACAAGATTATAAGGTCTAAGGTTTCAAGAAACCTCAAAGGTAATCTATTCCAACCATCTCATTTTTCCAATGAAGGAACTGAGGTTCAGGGAGATTAAGGAAATTATGTAAGGTCACCGCAAGAGTACTCATGAGTCAGCATGTCAAAGTTCTTTCTTTCCATTATATCATACCGAATATTCTTTGTGGCTATTGAAAGATTGTAGAGACATTAAAACTATCATTTTCTTGCTTCAGGATATATCATGCTTATTTATTTATTTATTTTTATGTATTTCTTTCTGATGAGCCAAGAGTAGCATGCTTACAAATTAACCCCAGATTGTAGCATTGCTCAAGTCAACTGGGATGAACAAAGTAGAAATCCCCCAGGTTTTTGAATGGGAATTAAACAAAAAAAGTATACTACCTCTCTCCTCCCACCCTACATTTCCCACCAAAGGCCAACATAGGCCTTCATGTTATAGTCATCTCTGACACATCTGCTGTGTATTTCATAGTGTTTGGCAGAATACTACACACAGGGGGGTCTTAATAAGCACTGTCTGATGACAGTGATGATGGTAATGATAATGGAAACAGGGACAAGCAGCTGGAAGTAGCAGGTGGTAGCTGTGGTGGAATATCAGTGAAGCAGAGAAAAAGAACCATGTGGAACTGTTTCTATGTCCCTATACTTCTCAGCAACTAAGAGATGGTATCTTTCATGGATGGGGTTTTAAGCTTTTATGTATGCCTGAGAGAGAGGTAGAAAGTACCTGGAAAATAACCTGAGACTGAGAAGCATGTAATTCAAATAAAGAATAGATATTTGTCTTGAGTAGCAAAGTTGAGGTTTGGGGATAGATAAGGGCACAAAATATGGAAGGGCACAAAGAGGGACATTTATTTTATATTATTGGTGAGACAATTGAGGTTAAATGACTTGACCATAGAGATACAGCCAAGAAATGACCTGGCTTTGAGCTCAGTCTTCTTGATTCCAGGGCCAATGCTCTATACACTGCACCTGAGAGGGATATTTTTTAAACATAGTATTATCCAAATACATACCTTTATAATAATTTGAGAAAGCCAAAGTTTGAGGACTATGGGAAGTAGGGAAAATTCTTCTCTTCAGAATATAGCTATATTTATTTTTTGATTAAGCACGTTAACTAGATTAGTGAAACCTCAGAAACTTTCAAATGTTCAATAACATATAGGAGGCACAATTTTCAAATTCAGGAGGGTGTAAATTTCAGATTTTGTTCAGCCTATTAATGATTTGTCTCAGCTCTTCCAGGCAGCCATCTGTACCTTGTGAACAGGCGCTTTTGTTTCAGTTTTACTTAAGTAGAGTTCTTCTTGAAGGCCAGTAAATGTCTCCTCTCTGCAACTTAACTAATAATCTGTATAAGGTAACTTATTATACTGGGTGCCGCAAAGCAGAATCCATTTTAAATTAAGACTGTCATGGGTTCCATTTAAGGAGGATGGTTTTTGAAGTACCTAAATCAACCTATCAACAAGTTTTTTTTTTTTTTTTAAGACTTATTTATTCCTTAGCACTGAGAGTATTTAGTATTTATTTGGGATCATAGAGGAAGTATGTTGAACTCAACTATTTCTGACTCCAAATTCAGCACTATGCCATAAGCAATTTAACTTACAGAAGGTTAATATGACTTAAACTTGGAAAACACTGTTACTGTAAAACTCCAAGACACTTGATATATTGGTCAATAATGTTCATGCTTATTTAATATAATGGAAAGAGTAACAATTGAATCAGGAGAACTGGGTTCTGATTATGCCATTAACTAGGTGGGTGACTTGAGGCAGGTCACATAGTATCTTTTACTTAAAAAGACTTTTTCTTTAAATTAGATGATCTCTAAAATCCTTCCCACTCCCTAACTCATTATTTTCAATGGAGTAAGCATTTTTTATCCCACTTTCAGTGTCTAATTAAAGTTGCGTTGAATTTTTTTTCTTTCCTTAAAAAAATATAATCATGTAAAGCATATCTGTCCCTTTGTTATTATAAAGGCTGTCAGAATGCCTGTCAAAAAATCAAGGAAAGAAACAAGAACTGTTATTTATTAATGAATTCCTTTGTTGATGGAAAGGCTTGGATTCATTCAATAGTTCACTTTTCATCTTACTGTGTAGGTGTATTTAAAATCACTCTGTGCTCAACAATTCAAAATAAAAAAAAAAAAAAAAACCTGGAGGATCCTCTCATGCTAAGAAGGTTGTTAAAGAGGCATAATTTACATTTTTCAATGCAAAGGCAATGTGGCATTATGGATATTGACATGTTCTTGACACCAGGAAAATGTGGGTTTAAGTTATGCGTCTGGTTGTGTGATCCTGAGCAAGTGCTTAATCTTAGTGTTCCAGCCATCATTCTAAAGATATAAGTTGTAGAAAAGAGGCAAATCTACATGGTGAAATATGTTTTCTTATCCAGAAATTTTAATGAAATGTCAATGGAATTCCAATTAAATAACAATACAATCATAGTTCTGGTGCCGCTTCCTGTTTTTTTGTGTGCCCACATCACAAAAACATATTTTTACTTTAAATGGGAACTTAGGCATCATTCTATATATCCTACTTTGTTAGCAGCTATGCACATAGAATTTAAAACAAATGTAACCAAGAGAAAAGGAAATTGAACAGAATTAACAGAAGTGAAAATATATGCATATATTCTGACAAATTTATCATTCAAATATGTTTCTCATTTCATAGCCATGGTGTCTGTGATGGCATCTAGAAAACATTAATCTAAGTCAGATCTAATGAAAAAATAAATTAAACTCCCCCTTTTGGGCTGATTCCCTTCCAGCTGCACTCTCTCCAAATGGCAGCCAAAGGAAATTTCCTCTTAGCTGCTGACTCAGAATGGCTGCTCAGAGCAATTCTCTAAGTCTCTGAAGGTATTTTTTTCAATGGGCCATTATTTCTACAAATGCCCAGTGAAAGCTGTATTTGAGAATGATCAGATCTATACACCTATAGATATAAATACAAATAATATTGTGCTGGTGAGTATTCAAGCAATTACAATTAAGTATGCTCAAAAGTTCATAATGAAATAACTTTTATTTTGATAAACATGTGATAAATGAGGAAAATTAATTATACTGTTTTAATAACCAATATTACTCTGCAATCTGGCCTATTCTTCATTCCCCATTTCTCAATTTATCTCAAAATAGGATCTCTCCCTGACAACTAAATGCATAATTGAAAAATGTGATCTTTCTTAGATCCTGGGGTATTTGCTCCCTAATCAGTGGGATCTCACTTCCTTTTACTTATAAACAGAATAACCCAACTTAAACTGCGTCCCTTCTGAGAAGATGACTCTCTTGTCTTTGCTTTTTTTTTTTCAAAATTAAAAATGACTTGGTTTCCAAAGGGAAGGATAAGAGGGGAAGGGTGCAGGGGATTAGTATGGTTCTATTTTTCTGGTCAAAATTACTAGACATAAGTGAGTCTGATAAAGCAATTCACATTCCTTACTTATTAGAGAGAGGCATGATTAGATATACTTAAAGGCCAGTCCACTCCTATCCCCACCCCCTGCTAATCATAATATTTTTCTACTGTGCAACTTCCTTCTTTGTCCTCTCAAGTATTATGGTCATCTTAGTCCCATCAGGGTTACTAACTCACCAGAATATACAGTTTGCCCATTTTATTAATCGTTATATGCATTACAATAAATAGATTCTCATCTTGCCCATCTATTTTCTTGCATTATACTTGCCACATAATTTTGCTAAAATATTCTTTTGATTTCTCTTCTTGCCAGGGAGGCAAACCTGTGCTTTTTATTATTATTATTATTATTATTATTATTACAGTTTTTATTTACAAGTTATATGCATGAGTAATTTTATAACACTGACAATTGCAAAACCTTTTGTTCCAATTTCCCCCCTCCTTCTTCCCCTCCCCTCCCCTAGATGGCAGGTTGGCTAATACATGTTAAATATATTAAAATATAAATTAAATAGAATATAAGTATACATGTCCAAAACAGTTATTTTGCTGTACAAAAAGAATCGGACTCTGAAATATTGTACATTTAGCCTGTGAAGGAAATAAAAAATGCAGTCAGGCAAAAATATAGGGATTGGGAATTCAACGTAATGGTTCTTTGTCATCTCCCAGAGTTCATTTGCTGGGTGTAGCTGGTTCAGCTCATTACTGCTCCATTGGTTCATCTCATTGCTAAAGATGGCCAGGTCCATCAGAATTGATCATCATATGGTATTGTTGTTGAACTCTATAATGATTTCCTGGTCCTGCTCATTTCACTCAGCATCAGTTCGTGTAAGTCTCTGCAGGCCTTTCTGAAATCATCCTGTTGGTCATTTCTTACTGAACAATAATATTCCATAATATTCATATACCATAATTTCTTCAGCCATTCTCCAATTGATGGGTGTCTACTCAGTTTCCAGTTTCTGGCCACTACAAATAGAGTTACCACAAACATTCTTGCACATACAGGTCCCTTTCACTTATTTAAGATCTCTTGGGTATATAAGCCCAATGGTAACACTGCTGGATGAAAGGGTATGCACAGTTTGATAACTTTTTGAGCATAGTTCCAAATTGCTTCCCCAACAATATATTAGTGTCCCTGTTTTCCCACATCCCTTCCAACATTATGCATTATCTTTCTGTGCCATTCTAGCCAATCTGACAGGTGTGTAGTGGTATCTCAGAGTTGTCTTAATTTGCATTTCTCTGATTAATAATGATTTGGAGCATCTTTTCATATGGCTAGAAATAGTTTCAATTTCTTCATCTGAGAATTGTCTCTTCATATCCTTTGACAATTTATCAATTGGAGAATGGCTTGGTTTCTTATAAATTAGAGTCAATTCTCTATATATTTTGGAAATGAGGCCTTTATCAGAACCTTTGACTGTAAAAATGTTTTCCCAGTTCATTGCTTTCCTTCTAATCTTGTCTGCATTAGTTTTTTTTTTTTTTTTCAATTTGATATATGTGATGACCGCGTATTTAAAATCAGCCGGAGTGAGGAATTCAGGTTAAGGGAAAAATCTTCAATCTTTATTGAAGTAAAGAGGTGAAAAAAGGATTGCAATAACAATATGGACAAGAAGGATTATGATAGCAATATGGGCAGCTGTGACAGGAAGCCAGCTGGCAGAGAGAGATCTGAGCTGAAGGGCCATCGCAATGGCAATGCGAGCAGCTGTGTTAAGACGCCAGCCAGCAGTCTCTCCTTCCCCTTCCCTTTCCACTCCCTTGCCTCCACCCACCAAAAATGTCATTTCCTATACAACACATCAGGACTTGCACAAAGAGTAGACAGGGGCCATTCTTTCTCCAAGCATATATATAAATAGAGTATGGTCCAATTACTATTTAGCCTCACATGCTGGGGACCTCAGTCCATCAACTCAAGCCTCAGCCCATTACATCTCCCACTTTCATTTGTTTTAGAACACAAGTGGTCATGCCATCCCTGACTCCTCAGGGAGGTCAGAGCCCCCAAAGGGAGGTGATCACACCCTCCTTGACTTCTCAGGAAAGAAGGTAAAAGCACTGAAAAGGAGGTGATCACGATCCCCCTGACTTCTCAGGAAGGGAGGTGAAAACACTAAAAAGGAGATAATCATGCCCTCCCTGACATCTCAAGAAGGGAGATGAAAAGCACCAAAAAGAAGTGGGGGTTGCTAGCAGGTTTCTGGGCTGAAGGGTCATCTTATGCACAAGCCCATCAGCATGAGAGGTATTACACAAGCACATAGCAATAATGCAGAGGCTATTAGTGATGACTCTCCCCACAGTCAGTGCAGGCTTGATGTGGCATAACAAACATGAATTGTACACCCAAGTAACAGTATAACAAACAATATAAATCAACATGCTGTTGTAAAAGATTACCAGAAGTCCTAGAAGGAGAGTATGTAAATAGCAGTCACACATATGCCTTCTTCAGCAGCCAAGAGATAGTCCAAAACCAATCTATTGTCCATTGCTTCACATATCAGGGAATCCAATGATCCCCCCAAGTTTTTCAAGTCCTGTAAAAGTCTTTTTATGTGTTAGGGAATCCAATGATTCCAGCAGAATTTGAAGTCCTGTAAGAGTCTTCTGTCTCAAAGAATCCAATGATTCCTGAGGGTTTTCAAGTCCTACAACAATCTTATCATGTCTCAGAGAAGCCAATGATTCCTGAGAGTTTTGAAGTCCAACAATTTTCTATGTCCATGAGTGAAACACCATAACTGCCATGCTCTTTCAATGGTGAGCACAATCGGCAAAAGAACCACCTGATATTTCTTGGGTCTTCTCCTTTGTTTCAAGAGCCTGCTCCATCTCTCTGCGACGGACAAGGAGAATACAGCTCGTTGGCATCCATCTGATTCCTTCTCCACCTGTAGAGATACAAGCAAACCCTCTCCCCCAAGCAGTTAGCCTATCTGGTCCCTTCCATTCACCACTTTCTGGGTCTCTCCACATCACCTGGTGATTATCTAAAGATAATGGAGCTGCTCACACTGGACACTGCCCTTCCGGTGGGTTATAAAACCTGTCTGCCAGAGTCAGTGCATCTTTGTCAAAAATCAAGAAGTTAATAGTATAAAGGATTAGATTTAGTAGTTCTCTAGGGTTACCCATGGATCCCCCTTTCTTTTGTTTTTGGAGCAGCGTTTTAATGTCTGTTTCTCCTGTCTACTATTGCCTGTCCTTGAGGATTAAAGGGTATGCCAGTGATGTGTAAAATCTTATATTGTGCACAAAAGTGTGCAAAATGTTTAGAGGTATATGCAGCACCATTGTCTGTTTTTATTGCTTGTGGCACACCCATAATGGCAAATGCTTGAGTGAGGAATTCAGTGACCACTTGGGCTGTCTCTTTTGCTGCTGGTATGGCAAAAGTGAATCCTGAAAAGGTGTCTACCACAACATGGATAAAAGACAGACGACCGAAAGATTTATAATGGGTTACATCCATTTGCCAGATTTCACTGGGTCTCAAACTACGAGGGTTCTTCCTTGGAGGTAGTGTAGGAGCATGGAAAGGAAGGCAAGCTGTACAGCTTTTTACTATGCTCCTAGCTTCCTCTTTTGTTATCCCAAATTGTAAATGCAAAGGTCGAGCAGCCTGATGGTATTTAGAATGGGATTCCTGAACTTCCTGAAATAAAGGCGTACTGGCTAACATAGTTAAAAGGCTATCTGCCTTTGAATTCCCATCAAAAATAGGACCTGGAAGTCCATTATGTGAGTGGACATGCAAGATATAAATCTTTCCTGGATGCTTTCTCATTTGCTCCTGAAGTTCCTTAAAGAGCTGATATATATTAGAAGTTGCAAATTTTATTTGGGCTGTGGCAATTCTTTGTACCACACCTACTGAATAGGCTGAATCAGATATTATATTTATGTCTCCTGGGTAATAAGTGAGAGCTAACGTGATCACATATAATTCGTTCTGCTGAGTGGACTGAAAAGGAGTTCTGATTACTCTTTTTATAGTTAAGTCATGAGAATATACAGCACAAATATTGTGTTTGGATGCATCTGTAAAGATAGTTGTTCCTTTAAGAGGAACTTTAGAAACTTTTTCTTCAAGAATCCATCACCAATTATGTAAAAGTTTGGTTATCTTTAATGGAGACCCATGTGTAAAATTTGGAGCCATGGCTAATAAAATTTGCCACTCTGGGATGGTCTCACAACACACATTAATTTGTATATTGGTGTAAAAAGTGTATATCTTATCAGGTCTTGCCCCAGATAATTGCACTGCTCATTTAATGGCCTTTAATAAAATTCTAGCCACAAGCACTGCGTAAGGAGTAAGGCTTTGTTCTGGTTGTGCCGAGAGGTTCACCCACTCTATCATACTGTCTCCTTGATGAAGGACTGCTGTGGGTGCCTCTTGTGTGGCAAAAACTGATATTTCCAAAGGTATTTGAGTGACTCTTTCAACCACATTGGATAAAGCCAGTTCAACTTTTCTCAAAGCCTCTTGAGCTTTTTTTGGAAGCTAGTTTCTGCCATACTAATTTCCAATTTTCTCAGCAATATTTGTCAAATAGTGAGTTCTTATCCCCAAAACTGGGGTCTTTGGGTTTGTCAAACACTGGACTTTTAAAGTTATTGGCTGTTTTGTCCTTTGAACCTAACCTATTCCACTGATCAATTAGTTTATTTCTTAGCCAATACCAAATGGTTTTGGTAACCACTGCTTTATAATATAATTTTAGATCTGATACAGCTAGGCCACCTTTATTTGATTTTTTTTTCATTAATTCCCTTGAAATTCTTGACTTTTTGTTTTTTCATATGAACTTTGTTGTTATTTTTTCTAGATCATTAAAATAGTTTTTTGGGAATCTGATTGGCATAGCGCTAAATAAATAGGTTAGGTAGTATTATCATCTTTATTATATTTACTCGCCCTATGCAAGAGCCTTTAATATTTTTCTAATTGGTTAGATCAGACTTAATTTGTGTGAAAAGTGTTTTGTAGTTTTGCTCATAAAGTTTCTGATTTTCCCTTTGCAGATAGATTCCTAAGTATTTTATACTATCAGTAGTTATTTAAATGGAATTTCTCTTTGTAAATTTAAATGTTGGATTTTGTTAGTGATATATAAGAATGCTGATGACTTATGTGGGTTTATTTTTGCATCCTACAATTTTGCTAAAGGTATGGATTATTTCTAATAATTTTTTTAGTAGAATCTCTGGGGTTCTCTAAGTATACCATCATATCATCAGCAAAGAGTGATAATTTGCAAACTTGTGCTTTTAAAAACAATTCAGGCCTAACCAATCAATCATTAAAATTTTATTATGATATAAGTTTGTGCTTCACACCATGTTAAGTACTTCGGAACAAAAAAAATGATTTTGTCCTTGCTCTTAGAGCTGTTTCTTATTCTTTTTTTAAATAGTCTTTTAGTTTCAAAATATATGAAAAGATAGTTAACTTTTACCATTGAAAACCTGTCTTTCAATTTTTTCTTCCTTCCTTCCTCCCACCTTCTCCTTTGGACAGCAAATAATCCAATATATGACAAATGTGTATAAGTCTTCAATACACATTTCCACTTTCATCATGCTGTAGAAGAAAAACAAGATAAAAAAGGAAAAAAATGGGAAAGAAAATGAATAGTAAGTAAACAACAAAAGAGATGAAAATATTACTGTGATGCACATTAGTTCCAACACTACACTTTCTGGATGCAGATGGCTCTCTCCATCACAAGTCTATTGGAATTGGCCTGAATCACCTCAGTATTGAAAAGAACCATGTTCATCAGAATTGACCATTGCATAATCTTGTTGTTACTGTGTACAATGGTCCCTTGGTTCTGCTCATTCACTTAGCATCAGTTTATATAAGTCTCTTTAGACCTTTCTATGTAGTTTCAATGTATTGCTGAGAAAAAGAAAATCATATTCACAGTCAAAATAACTTAACTCTGTATTTCCCACCATCTCAATTTTCCCAAGTTATATTTTTCTATTTTCTTTCCCCCTTTTCCCTCCTCACCAGTGTTTTTCTTCTGACCACCACCTTCCTCAATTTTCCTTCCTGTTTTACAACCCCTCCCCCCTTACTTATTTCTTTCCCCTTCTACTTCTGTTCTCCCTTCTATTAGACTCCTCCTTTCCCCTTTATCATCCTACTTCTCTATAGGATGACCCAAATTTTTCTATGAAACTAAATATATTTGATATTATCTCTTTAAGCCAAATGTAATGAGATTAAGGTTCACCCAATGCTCATCCTCTTCTGTTCTTTCCCTTAACTGTAATAGGTCTTTTTTGCCTTTTTATATGATATAATTTACCCCATTTTGCCTCACCTTTCCTCTTCTTTCAGTACAATTCCTTTTTTACCTCTACTTTTTTTATATCATCACAGTAAAGCAAAATTATACCTACACCCTCTAGGTATATCATCTTCCCATAAAGGGATATAAACATGTAATCTTTAAAAACAGTTTTTCCTTCTCTTTTTACCTTTTTTATTCTTCTCTTAAGTTCTGTGTCTGAAGATCAAATTCTCTGTTCAGCACTGGTCTTTACAACAAAGGTAAATGAAAACCTATTTAGTTGAAGGTCCATCTTTTTCCCTGAAATAAAAGGCTTAGCTTTGTTGGATGATTGATTCATGGCTGCAGTCCAACCTCCTCTGCCCTCCAAAATATCATATTCCAGGCCCTTTGATCCTTTAAAGTGGAAACAATCTTGATGGTAGCTTCTCAATATTTTAATTGTTTCTTTCTGGCTGCTTGTAGTGTCTTCTCCTTGATCTGATAATTCTGGAACTTAACTACAATATTCCTTAGAGTTTTTAATTTGGGTAATCTTTCAAGAGGTTATCAGTGGATTCTTTCAATGGCTATTTTACTGTCTGGTTCTAGGACATCAGGGCAGTTTTCCTTTATGATTTCTTGAAAGATGTTGTTTAAACCCTTTTTTTCCATCATGGTTTTCAGGTAGTCCAATAACTGTTAGATTGTCTCTTCTGAATCTATTTTCCAGGTCAGTTGTTTTTCCAGTGAGGTATGTGGAATGTGAAAATGTGAAATTTTCTTTTCACATTTTCTTCTTTTTTTTTTTTTCTTTTTTGGTTTTGACTGATTCTTGATGTCTCCTTGAGTAATACACTTCCATTTGTTCAGTTCTAAGTTCTAGTGAGTTTTTTTCTTCAGTTAGCTTTTTTTAAAATCTTCTTTCGCATTTGAGGAATTGAGATATTTCACTTTTTTCTGTAGAGGGATGAAACTCTTGAGTTTATGTAGTGAGGTCCGGACAACCAAGCACTTAGGGCTAATTACTAAGTGGACAATACTCTATAAGCATATACTTGGAAAATATCCCTTCCCACTATCCTGTGCTGGCTCCATAATTGGTGGATACAGAGAACTGTAGGAGGGACTAGGGGGTGGATTAAGACTAGTCAGGGTCACTTTCGCGGTAGAGGAGGAAGAAGGAGGTTGTGGAGATTGTGTCCATCCAATTCAATCCATCCTACCTCTAAAGACCAAGAATAAAGACTGAGGACTTTTTGCTTATTCTGACTCCAGCTGATTCTAAGGTATCCAGGATGCTAATGCGGTCATCACATTTTTTTCTTTTTTTTTCTTTTTTTTTTTTTTGGTTGGGTGGGGTTTACTTTATTTATCTTGATTTCTAATGAAGTCATTAGCTTGGGAAGGATTCTGTGAAAATGGCAGAGTAGGTTGGTAAATTACAAGCTCTCCAATTTCCCCTACAAATAGAAAAAATTTGCAACTCAGGGCAAACATATATTCCTGAAAACTCTAGAAGACTTGAGACAGAACTAGAGTTCTCTTGATAAAATTTGAGAAATTTTAAAGAAAGACCTCAAGCTGGGGATTAACCTGTCTGAAGTGCAAACACCTCTGGGCTAGCTCTGTAGAAATAGCAAACAGGGACCCCCACCTCTACCCCCTTCCCAAGCTAACTGGATGTGGCTGAAGCCTCAGCAGGAACCACAGAGATTTTCACCTCCTGGACAGTTTGTGTACTCAGGATTTGAGTCCAGGAAGATTGAATGAACCTCAAATGATTGTGAACATGGGGCCAAGTTGTACTATTGAGACATGGTTCTGGGCAAGGAACTAGCACTCCATGAATGCAGAAGCAGGAGAGCTAGGCACTTCTGGCTGTGGGCACTTGCAGAAGGGTGGAGCTCTTGGTTTGGGATTTCTGGTCAGAATGAAGAGCTGAAGAGAAGCATGAGATACCATCCTCCCACCCCAACATTAAAGATACTTATATTAATACTTCTTATAAAAAAAAATTATTCAGCAAAGAAGAAAGAATCCCACCATTAAAACATATTATGAGAACTGGGAAAAACAGGATTCATCTTCAGAGGAGGACACTTTAGTAAAAGAAGCTTCTACCCCAAAAAGCAATATAAAATGGCTTCCTGCCCAGAGAGAATTTATAGAAGAGCTCAAAAAAGAATGCAAAATTCAAATGAGAGATATTGAGGAAAAATAAAAAAAAATTAAAACTATTCGAGAAAAACAAGAAACTTATGAAAAAAGTTACCCAACTAATTGAAAATAATTTTTGAAAATTTGAATTGGGCAAGGAGAAGCCAGTGAAACTATGAGAGACCAAGAAATGACAAAGATTACAAAGAATGAGGAAATAGAATAGAATGTGAAACATCTCATAAAAAAAAAAAAAGAGGTCTGGAGAACAAATCAGAAAGAAAAAAATCTAAGAATAATTGGATTCCTTAAATGTTGTGACCAAAAAGAGAACCTTGATACAATTATGCAGGAAATAATACAAGAAAATTGTCCTGGAGTGATAGAACATGAGGGGAAAGTAGAAATAGAAAAAAAAAAAAAAACACCAATCACCACCTTAAAGAAGTGGAAAATACACTGAAATATTAATGCCAGATTTAGAAACCCCAAGATCAAAGATATAGTTTTGCAAAAAACAAGGAAAAAAAACATTAAAATGTTCTGGTGCTATAATTAGAATTGTGCAAAACTTCTTTGTAGCTACAATAAAAGACTGCAGGCTTGGAAACTTACAATCAAAAGAATTAGGCCTAGGCCCAAAAATATCATATCTAGCAAAATTAGCTATAATCCTAAATGAGAACAAATGGACATTCAATGAAATTGCAGATTTTCTGGACTTTCTATCAACCAAACCCAAACATAAGAGAAAATGTAACATATAAGAGCTAATATGAAGGATCAATTTTAAGAAACTTAACAGATACATTATTTTTGTATATATATATATGTGTGTGTGTGTGTGTGTGTGTGTGTGTAAGATTCATATCAACAATAAAGTAGCTCAAAAGAAAGATTGGCAGAGTTAAGGTAAAAATAGCAGTCATGTTTTACAAATAAGGTGCAAAGGAAGAATAGACACAGAGGCATTAGAGGGGAGAGGAGGGCTTCTAGTTCTGAAAACCATATGAAAATATTGGGAATAGGTTCAATAGGTAACATTTCATAAATACTGAAGAATATAGAACCTTCTACTACAAAGAAATAAGGGGGGAGAAATGGGTTGAAGGAGAAGCAAAAAGTAGGGAAAGAAGACAAGAGAGAGACATTTGGATGGGGAGAGGTTAAGTAATAATAAGGCAAGTTATGGAGCAGAATCTAATTAAAGAAGCAGCAAGGATAGGAAAAACAGGTGTGTGTGTATGTGGAATGAGCATGATTGCGAGCTACCTTTAGCTTGCTTGGGAGTGGTAGGGTTGAGGATGAAAGGGGGAAATAAGAATAAAGTGAAAAAAGAGACCAGTAGAAACCCAAAGAATAATTTACTTCCAAGGAATTAAAGAAAAAAAAAGATCATTCATGGATACAATTTCTTCTAAATATATATATATATATATATATATATATATATATTGTTGATGAGACTTTTGGGCTTACAGGAACTATTGGATTCCTGGCACATGAACTAATGGACAATGGATTCCTTATGGACTATTTCTAAGACTTATGGACATGTGTAAATTTTCAGGTTGATTCATGTTGTTACATTACTACTAGCCTGTGTTATATTGCTATGTGCTTATGTAAATTATGTATAATGCCTCCCATATTGATGGATTTATGTATACCATGTATATCTGTTACAAAGTTCTGGCCCATATTGATGGATTTATGTGTACCCCTTCAGAAACCCACTAATCTGATTTGATTTCCTATTTCCTTTGGTGTTTATATATATAGTGTGTGTGTGTGTGTGTGTGTGTGTGTGTGTGTGTGTTGTGTGTGTGTAATTTCTTTATCTGGTAATTTGTTATTTTATATTTTAAATACAGATGTTCTTCTGAAAACATTGTCATGTGCATCAGAACACTCCAGAATTTGTTTAGTCATTATTTCAAGAAATTTGGAGAGTTTGGGGGGGGGGGGGAGTAATTGGGCGAATTCTTACTTTACTCTGCCATCTTTCAAAAACTATCTTTTTGAGAAGTGGTTTTCTTCAGACAATTTCTGTGTTTTATTATCTAAAGCTCTCATTTCCTTTCCCATTTTTCTACTCCCCATTTCTACTATCTTTTACAATCTTTTTGAATTCTTTCAAATGAGCTGTTTGAGTTGAAGACCAACTTATATCACCCTGTGAGATATCATCTTGAGATGTTTTACCTTTAGTGTCCCTAGAGTTTGAGGTCTATTTTTCCCTGTCTCCATAATAGATATGGTCAGAGCTCTTTTTGTTTTTGTTTTTGTTTTTTTTTTTTTTCTCAATTTCAAAGGTTACTCTTAGGGCAAAAAGTAGATTTTCTCAAGCTTCCTTTACAGATCACAGCAGATTCACACTTCTCTGGGTCCAGTGCTACTGCCCTTCTTCCTATGCTAGGTGGATATAGCTAAGTCCTGCTAGTTTTGCTGAGGTTTCGGGACTCACTATTTGTCCTCTATATTTGTGTTGATGAACTAAATAAAATAATGAAGAAATATAGATACAATTTTATAATTATTATATAACATATATTTAGCAAATTCTTTGGGTAACTGAAAGGTGAAATTGCCCTGGTTACATAGCTAGGTATATATCAGAGACAGAACTTGAACCTATGACTTTCTAAATTGATGATCAGGTAGCTCATTATTCATTATACTAGGTGTGTAAAATTCAAATAGAAACCAGAAGTCAAATCATACATTAAAAGTCTCTGTACGTAGCATATTGACTTAGTTTTTAAATGTTATCTAAAATGCAATGTTGTATACATGTGTGTGTGTGTGTATGTGTGTGTATTTGTATCTTAATTTATTTTTAAATATTTCATCATTATATTTTAATTTAATTCATGTGGCACACCGGGGTATTGCAGACAACATGCTAGATTTGAAAGTTTTGCATCAGAGTATATGACCTTTAAGGATGCTAAAAATACAAAGTACAAATTCTATAAAAAAAGGAACAGTTGACTTCTGATCTGCATTGTTGGAGGGAGTATCTTCACATGAATACAATCTTGGCTTATTGAAGTAATGTTTTTTCTTAAATTTATTTTTGTTACAAGTTCCACACTCCCTCCCTTTTTCTTCATCCTGCATTAGAAATGGCTATCATTACACACACACACACACACACACACACACACACACATATAAACATATATACATACACATATAAAATGAAACTATATTAATATATTTGGAAAACCATACTGTGAATACTTCTATTGAAAGTTATTTAGAGGTGAAAAATATCTTGTGTCATAGGTCCTTTATAATTTATTTGAATATTTATAACACTCAAAAGTACTTAACTATTCCCAGTTATTCCTTGAATAAAATTCCTGTTACTATATATATCGATATATATATATATATATATATATATATATATATATATATATATATATATATGTATATATATATATATATAGTATATACATATAGATATACATATATATATATATATATGTATATATATATATATATGTATATCTATATGTATATACATATATATATATATATATATATATATACATATGTATATATATATATATACATATATATATATATATATATATATAATATATATATATATGTTAGAGTTCAAATGTTGGAATTTGTTCTTCTCAAAGCACAGCCGGTTTAGAGGCTTGGAGCCCTTCGGATGTCTCCAAATCCAAAGGTTCTGTCCTTCAACCTCTGCCTCTGCTTTCTTCTGCCTCCAACCAAGACGGAGATGGAAGGTCTCTCTTATCTCCTTCTGGGGAGCCCAGCCACCAACTTGCCGCGGAGAGAGGGCTTCTGGCGTAGCTCCACTGAAATCCATCAAAGTGTTCTCTGCACCAGAGTCGTTCCTCTCCAGTCCAGCGCGATCAGCCAGCCAAGAGGAAAAAATGTATTCTGCCATAGATCCCTCATCGCTGGCCTTTTATCTGCCTCTTCTGAGAGAATGGGATTATGGGTTTTCTCCCATAGTGCTCTCTGGCCCAATGAGCTTTAAGGGAGGTGTAGAAAGTGTACTTTGTGAAGCTAGCATACTTGTGGACTCCAGTGAATAAAGGTGTGAACACAAGCCTTGTCTTAATTAGTTCTACTTAGTACCTTGTTTCAGGTTCTGGCCAAAACAACTTCTTGTAAGATTAGATCAACTCTAATTACTTAGCAGTTAGTAAGGATTCCAACATATATATATATATATATGTAGTTCTCTGGGTTCTGTTCATTTCATTTTTCATTATTTCATGCAAGTTTATCCTTTTTTTTTTAAATCAACATGATTATCATATCTCAGAGCAAAGTAATATTCCATCCCAGTCATGTACTACATCTTGTTTAGCTATTTTTCAATTAATGGATATCTCAGATTTCAGGTTTCTGCTACCATAGAAAGAATTGCTAAATGTATTTTAGAACACACAAGTTCTTTCCCTTTTTGAGCAACTTGGGAAACAGATTTAATAATATTATTATTAGATCAAATAGCACACACAGTTTATAACTTTGAGCATAATTCTAGATTGCTCTCCAAAATGGTGGGATTGTTTTCCAGTTTTGCCAATAGTGTATTCATATATTTATGTTCCAATTTTTCCACACCCCCTCCAATATTTGATCCTATATCCATTTCCATTCTATCATTTCAGCCAATCTGACAGATGTGAAATGACATCTTCAAGTTCTTTTAATTTATATTTCTCTAATCAATTAATGTGATGACTGCATATTTAAAATCAGCCAGAGTCAGGAAATCAGGTTAAGGGAAAAATCTTCAATCTTTATTCTCAGTAGAAGTGAAGAAGGATTGAGATAGCAATATGGGCAGCTGTGACAGGAAGCCAGCCAGCAGAGGTGAAAGGATTGCAGGTGAAAAGGGGATCGCAGATGAAAAAGGGATCGGAGGTGAAGGGCAGTCATGATAGCAATGTGAGCAACTGTGTCAAGACACTAGCCAGCAGTCTCTCCTTCCGCTTCCCTTTCCACTCTCCTACCTCCACCTACCAAAATCATCATTTCCTATACAACACATCAGACTTGCACAAAGAATGGGCGGGGGCCATTCTTTCTCCAAGCATATATATTAATAGAATATGGTCCAATTACTATTTAGCCTCACGTGCTTGGGACCTCAGTGCATCAACTCAAGCCTCAGCCCATTACAAATTACAATTTAATATGATCATAGTTTTGATGTCTTCATTCAAATACTGCCTGATCAAATTCTTTGACCATTTATCAATTGGGGAATGACTCAAATTCTAGTAAAATTGACAAATTTCTCGATATATTTGAAATACTTTATTTTTTTCTATTACACTATTTTTTTTCAAATAATAAATTCCACACAACTCAAACACTTACCCCTAAAAGATTGCCTATCCTGATTTTTAAAAATAGCTTTCTATTTTTCAAAGTACATGAAAAGATAGTTTTTAACACCCACTCTTGCAAAACCTTGTATTCCAAATTTTTCTCCCTCCATTTTCCCCCTTTTTAGACAGCAAATCATTCAATATAGGTTAGCCATGTGCAATTATTCTATATAATTTCCAAATTTATCATATTGTGCAAGAAAAATCAGATCAAAAGGGGAAAAATGAAAAAATAAACAACAAGCAAGAAAAGAACAAAAAAGGTGAAAATATTATGTTTGATCCACATTTAGTCTTCATACTTCTCACTCTGGATGCAGATGCCTCTCTCCATTACAAATCTATTGGATTTGGCCTCAATTATTATACTTGAATTATTTTAAATACATAATCTCCTCAATTTTCTGCTTTCCTTCTGATCTTAGATAGATTAGTTATCTTGGATAGATTAGTATAAATAATTTAAACTTAATATAATAAAAATTACCCATTTATAAGTCATAACTTCTTATTTATTCATAAATTAATCTCCTATCCATAAATTTGATAAGTAATATGTTCCATGTTGTTCTAGTTTACTTAAGAAAGCTCCCTTTATCTCTAGGAAATGTTTCCATTTCTACCTTATCTTGGTAAATGCTGTAAAATATTGGTCTATATCCAGTTTCTGTCAGGCTGCTTTCCAGTTTTCCCAAGATTTTTATAAACAAAATAACGAATTTTTATCCCAAAAGAGTAAATTTTTACATTTGTCAAACACAAAGTTATGATAATAATTCACTTCTGTTTATTGTATTTCCACTCTGTTCCACTGATCTACCTTTCTAATTTTTTTTAGCCAAAATCAGATAGTTTTGATAATTACCACCATATGATATGATATAGTTTGAGATCTGGTACTACTAAATCTTCTACCTTTACTTTTTTTTCACTAATTTCTCTGATATTTTTGAACTTTTGTTTTTCTAAATGAATTTTTCTAGCTCAAAAAATATTTTTGGCAATTTAATTGAAGAGGAATTGAATATGTAAATTGGTTTAAGTAGAATTGTTATTTTTATTATATTGACTCTATCTACCCCTAAACAATACACATTTCTCTAATTATTTAAATTTGAATTTATTTGTTTTATAACTGATTTTATGTGCTTCCTGAATTTGCCTTGACATATGTACTCCTAGGTATTTTATGCTGCCTGTAATTATGTTCAATGGGATGTCATATCATTTTTGTAAGTTTCTTTTTTTCTTTCTTTTTGGTGATATATAGAAATTCTGATGATTTATGGAGGTATATTTAATATCCTTCTACTTTGATAAAAATATTATTACAATTCACTTTTTAGTGGAATCTCTAGTGCTTTTTCTAAATGTATCATCATTCATTCCCTGCCCCCCCCCAAAAAAAGTTTTATTATTTCTGCTTGGTTTCATGTAGTTTTCAGGGAAACTGAGAGAGTTCAAGCAGCTTCCTGACTTTACTCCATCATCTTAGCTCTACCCTCAGAAGTCCCCTCATCTTAATTTTAATAATGGTGGCAGGGAGATTGGGGAGGATAAAAGGGATCATCCCAATCCTATGATTAGGAATTCCCAAAGAGAAAACTCACTCTACAAATGCAAATCTTTGATTCTTTGGTAATTTATCATCTAGAGGAGTTAAGATTAAGTGACTTGTTTAAAGTTTAAATCCCACAACCAGGATAAGAAACTTAAGTCCAAGTCACTTTCACTCCTAAGAATGTTCATCTTTCTTCAACTCAAGAGTATCTGTCGAAGAAGATTATTACTTAGTATAAATGAGTTTTAAAACACTTTCTGTTTAAAGTTTTTAGACATTCATTATTGTATGTTTGCTTATTATTTACAAATTAGCCCCTATGTATCCCAGAATATTTAAAATTGCAGAACATAAATGTCATAAAAATGTTTTGAAGATAAAGCTTGACCATGAGGTGATACATCATAGTTAAAACAAGAAACCTAATTTTCCAGTACTTTGCCTTCCTCCATTAGCCTAAATAATCTGATTTCCCCTTAGGAGAAAATGCTGCTTAGGGATACTTTAAAATTCTGGTATAAGACTTCTTTGCAAATCAAAAGGGGAAAAAAACAAAAACAAAAAACAAAAAAAACTTCAAACATTGTGCGCAATTAGCATTTGCCTATAATTATACTAAACTTGCATTTGGCTAATCTGTATTTTCTCCAAATAACTTCTGACAGTTGTGCAATAACATAATTTCCATCTGAGCAACATAAGGTGCTGTAACATGACAGACACCTGAAACTGATGCTCTTAGGTAGTATAAACTAGCTTTCCTATCACATAACACCTGATTGTGGCATTTGCATACAAACAATAACAATCTTGCCTATTCTAGGTAGAAAAGGTAATCTAGTTGCTGATATTTGGATGCTGATAAGCAAATTTAAGACAATTTTGTAAGGAACAGATGAGATAACACTAAAAGCATTTTATAAACCATAAAATAAGTGCTCTAAGTGCTAATTCTGATTCTCTGTTTCACTTTTTAATTCAACCAAACACTATTTAATAGAAGAGTATTACCATCTTTTTTTTTTTAAGGGAATGACTGAATTTATGAATGAATGAGCACTTATTACATGTGTACTATAAGACAGGTATTATACTAAACACTGACAAAATAAAGCCAAAATACAGTCCCTGTTCTCAAGGAACTTACATTCTAGTAGGTGGAGATAATATATTTAGGGTATGGGTATTTAGGGTATATTTTAGTCCAGGAAGGAAGATGGAGGAAAGAAGACTAAACAATGCAGCAATAAATTGGCATATCATTTTGAGAAGTATTGGTTTGATAACTGTTGCCAAACAAAGAGATGAAATTGTCTAGAGGGGATCTATTAACGAAATCATGAAGGTGGCTAAGAGGAAGAATAGTCAGGGACTGGAAGCTAACTAAATGTAATAGAATGTATTTTTTGCATCCACTTAAACTTCAGTCACGACAGTACTCCCTAGAATGAGAATATCAAAGTGACAGAAGCTGTTGTATCATTAGAAGAAAAAACAAATCCATTGCTACCACAAATTATCTCATACTCATTTATTTCAAAAACTGACAAAAATTTGTTCCAATAATGAGAAGACCCTAACTGACTCTTGTCACACATAAGTCCTGTGGTCTTAGAAAGTCACTTAAATACTCTGATCCTCTTTTTTTTTTGTCTTTAAAATGAGAATAGCAACAAATGATCTATCAGCATTCTAGAATTATGAAGATTAAATTCTAGAGAGGATGTGAAAATACAACTGTAAATTGTAAAAGTCTTATGCAAAGTAAAGTATCATTATATTTTCATCATTTTTAGGGCCTGTCTCAGAAACTTGATCAAGAAGATATCAATGTTGCACATTCTAGGTTCAAACTTAGGAAAATGTGGGCCTATAATATATATGAGAATTTATACTTGAATAAATGAAGGAATGAAACATAATGTAATATGTGTTGGTTATGTGTAATGTACTATGACTATGTTACATGTTTACTATACTATAATTTCTATGTGTATGTATATATATATGTATGTGTACACATAAACACATGTATACATACACACACACATATGCTATATGTGTATGTTATCCTTTCCTCTCCTATCCTAAACTCTGAGGATTAGGAGTCTTTAGAAATAGAAAATCAAAACAGTCTTTGAACTGATTTTAACAATATACACACACATACACATGCACACACGATAGCATTTATATTTCACTTAAGTTTGCAAAGTTCTTTATAAATATCTCATACTCTCTTTACAATATTATGGGAGTTATGTTATTATTTTGTCCATTTTACAATTGAGGAAATCAAGGCACAAAAAGATTAAGGAACTTTCCTAGAATTAGGCAGTTTGAATGAAACTTGCTCAGGTCTTCCTGAATCTAAATCTATACAAACTATATTACCTAGCTGTCTCTCTCTCTGAAAAGTATGTGGAGAGAGAGACAGAGATAGAGACAGAGACAGAGATAAATATGTATTGTCAGGATCCAAGTTCTCCTCTCTTTTTATTGTTAAGAGATACACTTTGTTTCAAAGATAAGGCCTAGCAAGCAAGCTGTGCTGTGAGCTAGGCATAACAACAATCCTTTTTGCTCACCCTCTGTATGAACACTGCTAAAACTAAATCACAGAACTGATGGTTCCTGGGCTTGGGAAAAGCACCAATAGACCCAGCCATGAAGCACTGCTATGAATGGGCTTTTTGTCATTAGATATCCTTACCTCATTGCTGCTGGTCTCCTGTTAGAGGAAGGCCTGACACATGTGTCTAATTTCTCTCTCACAATGGAATAAAGAAAATTTTTTTTTGCTTTTAGCCTATGTGATCTATTTTATATTTTTGAAGTTGACAGTAGTTGCAAAACCTCTGTGACTCTTTGGGCATTTGTTCTCAGAGTTGACAGTATATGTGTGTGTGTGTGTGTGTGTGTGTGAATATATATGTGTATATTTATGTACATATATACATATATGCTTTTATATATATATATATATATATACACTGTACATACATATATATATAGCTATATTTATTTGTAGAATATATAAATATATGCCTACAATCTATCTCTATACACATATTTATGTAAAATACACATTAATATATAAACACAAGTTTACACACTCTCTCTCACTATATCTATATATACTAATTGGGTATTCACACTAAATCTAACAACAATATGATGATAGCCTAGGAACAGAGTGATTAAAATTGCTTAAAGATAGAAGTGACATAGAATTAGGTCCAACATGCTTTGCTGATCAAAAGTGGAATACGGACATCTATACTTTCAATCCAAGTGAAATAAAGATATCTGCTTTCTAGGGGAGGAGGAAGCGGAAAAGAGAGGGAGGAAAATTTGGAACACAAGGTTTTGCAGAGTAAATGCTGAAAACTATATTTGCATGTATTTTGAAAAATAAATAGTTATTATTAAAAAAATTTTTCATCATTTCATCATCATTCATTCAATTTCTAAGATGATAAATATTAAAATATATAACCCACATTGAAAAAGCTCACTTTATTTCTCAATATTTTTATAAGGTTGAGTTTTTAAAGACTTCTTAAAGAGTTGAATTATTGAGACCAACATTTTGGGTACTATTATATTAGAGAGATATCAAATAATATATTTTAAGATATAAAAGGGAAAGATACTAAATGTGTTGGGATGAATCAGGGTTGTCTTAATGGAATTTGTATTGATCTTTAAAATATTTACAGGAAATAAAAATATTGTTGAAACCAATAAACATAGCATAGAAAATGAAGAACTTTCCTAGTAGGCAAGAAGACTTGAGTTCAAGTCCTGCCTCCCAGTGAGACACTGGGTCATTTAATTAATTTTGTTCTCTAGTCATTGGCACTGTTGCATGTTCTAGCTAAGCATTGTTGGAAAAAGCAATAAATGAACATTTTCAAAATAATGCATCTTCCACAAGTTCCTCCAGGTGGTGTTTCAGAAACCAAAGTGATTATGTTGGGGAAATTTCTCTTTAAGAAATACTAACTCATTCTGGGTCAATTAGATTGCTTTCTGTTTGAAGTATTTTTCTTAATTTAAAGTCTAAGCAAGGACTCCATGTTTAGCTGCAAATTGAAAACAGGGCCTTTCATTACACATGGATATAAAACTTAGAAAAGGATTTCATAGTTCACTACATTCCAAAAGATATCCCAAATTACCCTGTAAAGACATTCTAAACAATTACAATGTCCACTTGGGGATTTGGGAGGCTGATTGTAAGGCTATAGTTAAGTTCTCTTTGTCTGAGAAACAGTCCACTGGTGCCCACTTTGGTAACTTCTATTTAAGAGATATTCTGTCAAAATCAATGGCCCTGAAAATTAAACAGGGTAACACAACAGGCTGGTTATTGTTAAACCTTAGGCCTGAATATTGCTAAATCTCTTCTGAGCTTTGTGGAAACATGTAAATTTTCTTTTTCAAAGTATCCTAGAAGAAAATGGGAGGATAATGGAATCTCCTCCTTAAAGGAACTGAATCAAATCTGAAGGATTAGAGTATCAACCTTAATGGAACTGATAGTTAATAAATCTGTAGACAATTGAAATCATGTTGACACACTTTAAGACTAAGATCATATAATTTAGAACAAGGAATCGGGAAAAATCCAAATTTTTTTCCAGGCAGTAACTTTCTACTCTTCTTATATGCCATCTAGTCATTTAATTACAAAAGACTAGTTGCTGGCGCTCTAAGATCCACCATTCAACCATTTTTCTCAATTATAAAAATGGACTCAATCCACACTGCACAATTCTCCATTCTCTCATAGTAGCTGAGATAAAACATTGTGTTTGGAATTAATTATATTAAAAACCCCTTTGTGATTCAGCATGTATGGCATAACCAGAACAGAAGCATTAATGTGAAAAAAATTTGAGTTCAAGTTTGAATTTTGATACATACTGGTGGTTTTACCATGGACAGCTCGTTTAACCTCTTGGTGCCTCAGTAATGCACTAGGATTATATGAAAGTCAAAAACTATTAAGTACTTACTATGTACCAAATGCTATGCTGAACCTAGAGGTACAAATAAAGGCCAAGAAGACAGTCCTTATGCTTAGGGGGATTTCATTATAATGGAAAAGAAAACATTCAAATATCTAAGACCAAAAATGAAACCTACAGCAAAGGATACATTGATACAAACACATTCTACAATTTTAAGTTGTGGAAGTATTGTTCTCTTCTTCTTCAACTTTTCCTCATCAAATTTTTGCTTTCTTTCACAATTCACCCCAAGCACTAACTTCCATAGGTATTTTCCCCCCTTCTGCTTTTCTCTCTTTCCTAACTACCAATATTCTCCTTCTAAAAATTATTTTGTGTATGTATGTGTATGTATGTATGCATACATGTGTGTACATAGCAGGCACTTAATTTTTAAAAAAGCTTGTTTTTTAAAATAAACTTATTAACTTTTAATGATTTGTATAGTACATGAAACTTCTTTGCTAGGAAAACTGCATTAATGAAGCTATGGGTCAAGGTCAGTTTTCTCTACTATAAAAAAGGGATAATAAAGCACCAGCCTCAGAGGGTTGTTATTAGGATCAAATGAGATAATATTTTTAAAAGAACTTAATACAGTTCTTGGCATATAGTAGGCACTGTACAGATATATATATTTTTTCCCTTGGCCTCCTCCTTCATATATATATATATATGTATGTATTTATATACATCTATATGTATATATGTATACACATATAGACTTATACAACTTGATGAAGTCATAATCTTTATTTAAAAGTTTAGTGTATAAAGATGCATTTTCTCTATCCAAATTTATAAAATCCTGAATTCTATCTAGGTTAAGAAAACTTGCCCTAAACTAACAATTTATAAATCAATGAATTATAAATTAATGAGATTTTACTTTATTTCTGTAGATCCAAATTTATTCATTTCACCAACCTCTGCTTTAGAAATGAAAATAAACAACATAAAGTTACAATATTATAATAGGAAATAAGAAATTTCTATTTGTTGGCAATGGGTTTTAGCCCACAACCTGAAGTTTGTCCTATAGTAAAGTAAAGTTTTCAATTTTTGAATCACTTGATTATTTAGGAACTCAACATTCTGTAAAAATCCAATAAGTCTTTGAAACTTTTACAATCACATTATTAAATAAACAGGCAAATATATATTTAATGAAAAAAGTCAGTTTTAAAATCAAGTTACTTTGTGGGGCATAGCTCTTAAATACTGAGTTATGCTACCATCACTTATATCAATCAAAATCACTATTTTCAAATGGAAAGGACTAGCACATGAAATTTTGTTTTGTTGCAGATATTTTCACCTGTATATATATTGTACTAGCCAAGTCTCTTCATGAATTGTATGAATTAATCTGACAATCAGTCTTCAGTGCCTGCAAGTAGTAAAAGACATTATAACTCAATGAGTGCTCAAGAGAGAAGAAAGATAATACTGTGTTAAAGAATACTGATGTGATCACATGATCACAGAGAAGATCTGGTAAAATAACAGTTTAACTCATAAGTGTTTACTGAATGGAAGATAGAAGATGTGAGAGGGGAATAATAGTTAAATCTTTTTTTTTCCTTCTTATGACTGATTTAATCTTACAACAAATAATGGTTTCCTAGTGATATAATGATTGATTTATACTCAGTGTAGAGCATATAAACTGAGACAAACTCAGCCAAAGGAGGCAGAGACAGATTCATTCCATCATACATCTTTGTGGTGGCTGGAGGCTGAAACACAACCCTTCAGACTCAGACTCACTTCATCTCACACCACCATGGTGACCCTATCTTCCTGCATTTTCTCCACTGAAAGCAAATCCCCTCTGAAGGCTATAAGAAAGCTAGCTGAGCGCCAGATGAAGGAGACAATAAAGACTTTTGGACTTTAACACCTGGCTATACCTTGTGGTGATTACTCTGCTGAAAAGAAGGCTGCCCCAAAGACTTTCAGAGAAAACCCACCAAAGAATAATACATACAAATATTATTGTCTTTATTTTACAGATGAGGAAATTGAGTATCAGAGAAATTAAAAGTGAATAACCTTAAATTACATAAGTAGTAAACAATTCAAAGTAAGGTTTCATGGGCATAAGGAAAGTGCATTTACTCCCAGAACCTTATATATAATCATAAAGACTTAAAGAGATCTAAGCATCACTGTTAATATACACAAAAACTCTAATCAATTGGATTAAAAGTAAAAAATTGGTGAACCATCTAATGATGTTTCTTTCTATAATACCACCCAATGCATATAACATTTTAAACAAAAGATGGTGTTTATGATAGTGCTTAATATAGTGCTTATGAGGAGAAAGCTATAAATTACAGAGTAAATATATTTTGAGTGTTTCTGAAATATAAGGTACCTCATTAGATATCTGAACTCATAATCTAACGATCATAGAGAATACATGGTTAGAGTTGTAGGAAACATTAGAGAGGATCAAGAAGAAATGCCTTATTTTATAGATTTGCAAACTATAGTCTATCCAAGCAATATGACTTGTTTTCGTCACATTCGCCCAAATTAAAAGGATATTTGGGCTTAATCATTACCACAATCACTTCCAACTCTCCAAATCACTTCCAATTCAAATTATCCAAGACTATACAAAAATAATGAAATCAACATAAGAACTTGATATTCTTACTCCAGCCTCAATATCTTGAAATCTTTGGACCTTTCAGACTTGGAAATTTTATTTAAATTCGTTTGTTTAATAAATGACTTTTGATGTTCAAAAATAGTTTTCTCCAAATTCAGAAATATCTTCCTCATTTTCAGGGAGTAGCATTTATTTCTGGGCTATAGACCACATTTTTTAAGGATAACATAGCTATTTGACAATTAGAAATAATGTTAGCATGGATCCATTGTAGTCATTTGCATATGCAAATACATTGTCATTCATGCATGGCTATACTGACTGAATACTAATGTATCAAAGTATCACATGAAGTGAAAGTTACACATGACTAATAAATACAAACTGGATGACAGGGTAGAGTTCTCAAAGTTTAAATTGTTGCATTTGATTGCATTTGAATTGATTTAAACAAATTAAACATAAACATGCATTCATAAAACATCAGAGTTTGAAGAGAATTTAAAGATAACACTGATTCAAACATTTTATTGGGGAGGGAGTACATTAACAAACTATTTCAATTAACATAATTAATTATCCATGTTTTCCTGATTGGTTGCTCAAATAAGATCCAAAAATGAACTATATAAAAACTGTTATCTACTAAGCTTGCTTCTTTTCCCCACTACTAAATCCCATTAATCCTCTTCCCTATCTTAGTTTTTCAGTCTTTTTTTCTCTTCTTTGTACATTGACATACATATATAAGCATTTAATTATGGTATCTTTCTATTGGGCCTTTATTGCCTTTTCATAGGGATTTATAATTAGAAATAATTTTTTTTAGTGTTTTCACTATTTTGTTTTTTAGTAATTTTACTTGTATCTGACTCTGTGTGACTTTATCTAGGGTTGTTTTTTCCCCACAAAGATACTCTATTTGTTAGTTGACTGTTATGAGTTCAAATGTTGGAGTTCTTGTTCTTCTCAAAACACAGGGCTTAGAGGCTTAGAGCCCTCCGAATATCTCCAAATCCAAAGGTTCTGTCCTTCAGCCTCTGCCTCTGCTTTCTTCAGCCTCCAACCAACACAGAGATGGAATGTCTCTCTTGTCTCCTTCTGGGGAGCCCAGCTACCAACTTGCCGTGGAGAGAGGGCTTCTGGCGTAGCTCCACTGAAATCCGTCAAAGTGTTCTCTGCACCAGAGTCGCTCCTCTTGAGTCCAGCGACCAGCCAGCCAAGAGGAAAAATGTATTCTGGAATGGCTGTCTCGCCTTATATGTGAATCTTCTGAGAGAATGGGATTATGGGTTTTCTCCCATAGTGCTCTCTGGCCCAAAGAGCTTTAAGGGAGGTGTGGACTCCCTTGAAGTTAGAAAGTGTACTTTGTGAAGCTAGCATACTTGTGGACTCCAATGAGTAAAGGTGTGAACACAAGCCTTGTATTAATTAGTTCTACTTAGTACCTTGTTTCAGGTTCTGGCCAAAATCTTCTTGTAAGATTAGATCAACTCTAATTAGTTAGCAGTTAGTAAGGATTCCAACAGTTGACTGTTTCCTTTTCCAGCTCATTTTGCTGATAAGAAAACTGAAAAAAAAAATAGAATTACTGATGGTCACACAGCTATTTAGTATCTGAGGCCATATTTGAACTGAAGAAGATGAATTTTCTTTACTCTAGGACTAGTATTCTATCTACTGTGTCACCCAGCTGCCCTGTTTCAATATAGTTTTGATCACAGGCACATCCATATTTATATATCTATATGTATCTATCTATTTATTATTGGTGCTTCAAACTACTATTAATAATGAGTATATTGAGTATACATTTTGTGGACAAACAGTACACTACATATAGTTTTTCCTTTAATTAACTTTATGGGATATCAAAATTGTTTCATTATAACTTGTGGATTTGTTTTTCTTCAGTAACACAGATTTCTAACATGCTGTTCAAATACTTATTTAAAATTTTTTTATAAGTATTTCAATATAGTTAATATTTTTGTAATCCTATTTTTATTTTATACATTTTAAAATATTCTGAGAAGGAATTTATAAGCTTTACCACACTGCCAAAGGAGTGCATCCACAGTACAGAAGAAGTTTTTTTAAAAATCCATTTAAAAAATATATTCCAACAATTTATGTGGAATTTCATATTATTTACTATAATCCTAACTACGGTTATTGCTGTTATTACTGCATGTTATCCTTTTTGTATGGTAATGAGAATGGATCTTTCCTCAATATTTATCCATTTTTTATCTATCTTCCAGTAAAAGAAAAGCATGAAAAACATAGCAATATTGAGAAATTTATGAGTGAAAAGAGAAAAATGCTGCACCAATGTTAGAATTTTTAAACAAGCTGAATATGACATCTGTTTAGTATTGATCTTATTGAATGAATAAACAATCAATCAAAATAATTCAGTATCAGTTAATCATAGAAAACATACAACTTTTACTAGTTAGTCTGTTGGCATAAAAGGTTTAATGTTGTTTGCTTGATTTCTTTGGTTTGGGGCAGGATAGGTGGCTCAGTGAATAGAGTGTTGCGTCTGCAGTAAGAAAGATCTGAGTTCCAGAAAAGGAAAGAAAATAAATAAGAAACAGAAATGAACTTTGACCATAAAAATCTATTTTGGTGAAAGGGCAGACTAAAACATCAACTCAGATGAGGACAAAATGTCCAAGAAATTTCAAAGAGTAATATGAATTGGTCTCAAAAAGTACAAAGAGGCTTTTTGGAAGTGCTCATAAAAGACTTTAAAAGAGAAATAAGAGAGGTAGAAGAAAAAAATGATAAAGAAAATAAGAGTTATGCATGAGAGAGTCAATAACTTAGAAAAGGAAGGGAAAAAATTGTCTGAAGGTAGAATTAACCAAATGAAAAAAGAGACAAAAAATTATCTAAAGATAATCACACATTAAAAGTTAGAATGGGGCAAATGCAAACTAATTCATGTGTGTGACAGCAAGAATCATTCAAACAAAGTAAAAGTAATTTTAAAAATGGAAGAAAATATGAAATACCTCATTGGATAAACAGTTGATCTGGAAAAAAGATCCAGAAAAGACAATTTAAAAATTATTGGCCTACCTGAAATTCATGACCAAAAAAGAGCCAACATAGCATTCTTCAAAAGATCATTAAAGAAAACTGCCCTGGTATTCTAGAAGCAGAGGAGAAAATACTCATTGAAAGAATCCATTGATCACCTTCAGAGATTCCACAAGGAAAACTTCAAAGAACATTGTTGTGAAACTCCAGAACTACAATCTCAAGGAAAATATATTTCAAGCTACCAGACAAAAACAATTCAAATATCAAGGATTACCCAAAATTTGGCAGCTTTTACAATAAAGGACAGGAGGACCTGGAATACCATAATCTTGGAGCCAAAGAACATAAGGTTACAATCAAGAATTAACTATCTGGTGAGACTGAAACTCAGAATCATCTTTCAGGGATGGCAAAAGATCTTCAATGAAGTAAAAGACTTTCAATCATTTTCTTTTTAAAAAAATAGATCTAAACAGAAAATTTATTAATTTTAATTATAAACACAGGACTCAAGAGAAACATGGGAAGGTAAACAGGGGAAAATATATGTATTATTTAAAGGTTAAACTGTTTACATCCCTAGATGGAAAATCAATATCTGTAACTTTTGAGAACTGTATCTCACTACAGCAAACAAAGGGGGAGGGGAGGCATCACATGGAAAGAGAGTATGATTGTGGATGGAATCTGATAAAATGACACCAAAGAAAAAGTCATTAGGGAGTAGAAAAAAAGATTATACTTGGGGAAAAAAAAAAGGAAAGGAAAGTATAATGAAACTTTAGTTCACATGATGAGGTGCAAAAGACCTATTACAATTAAGAGGGGAAGAGAGGGAAGTGAGCATTGTCTGAAGCTTTATTCCATCAATTTTGGCTCTAAGACAGAATAAATTAATAATTCAGTTGGATATAGAAATTTATCTAACTCTATAAAGAAGTAAGAGGAGAGAGAGGGAAGAAAATAAGAGAATAGAAGGAAGGGCAGAGACCCTACAGGAAAGATAAGAGAAGGTGGGAAGAGGGACAGAAGATAAGGTAATGGGTGGATTATGTTAAAAAATACTATTAAGGGAATGGGGAGGGGTGATCAAAGATAAAATAATGGGTGGAGTGGATTAAAAAAACCACACAACTAAGGACAGGGTGAAAAGAGACAATCAATGTATATACAAGAGAGAAAATAAAATGGAGGAAAATACAGAGCTGGTAATCATAACTGAATGCGATTATGATAAATAATCCTATAAAACAAAAACAAAAAACAGAATAGAGCAAAAAAACAGAATGCTATAATATGTTGCTTACAAGAAATACATATAAAGGGAAAAGGCTAGAACAAAATTTATTATGCTTCAGCTGAAGGGAAAAAAAAGCAGGAATAGGAATTCTGATTTCAGATAAAGCAAAAGTAAAAATATATATTATTTAAAAAGATAAAGAAGGAAAGTATATCTTTATAAAGAGTACCATAAACAATGGTACACAATGTGCATACACATTAAGTGTGTATGTATAAAGTGGTAGAGGAGACAAATTCATAGAGACTTTAAACTAGTTACAGGAAGAAATAGACAGCAAAATTATACCTCAACCTTCCCCTCTCAAAATCAGACAAATTTAGCCCCAAAATGAATAAGAAAGAAACTAAGGAGGCTTAAAGGATCTTAGAAAATCTGGATATGATAGACCTTCAGAGAAAATTGAATAGGGGCAGAGCAGAATTGACTTCTTTCTTGGCATTATATGGCCTACACAAAAATAGACCATGCATTAGGACATAAAAATCTCACAATCAAAGAGAGAAAGTCAAACATAGTAAGTACAGACTAAAAATCAATTGGAAATTAAATAACCTAATTCTAAAGAATGAGTCAAAGAACAAATCACTAAAACAATCCATAATTTCACCCAAGAAAACGACAATAACGAGACAACATAAGAGAACCTATGGGATACAGCCAAAAGAGTTCTAGGAAACTTTTATACCTCTAAACAGCTTCATGAATAAAGTAGAGAAAGAAGAGAGAAATGAATTGGGCATATAACTAAAAAAGCTAAAAAAAAGAATAAATTAACTCCCAATTAAATACCAAATTAGAAATTCTGAAACTCAAAGGAGAGATAAAGAAAACTGAAACTAAGAAAATTGTTAAGTTAATAAATAAAACAGTTGCTTTTATGGAAAATCAACAAAATAGATAATCTTTTGATTAATTTGATCAAAAAGAAAGAAAGGAAAGGAAAAAAAAATACCCAAAATAAAAAATGGAAAGGGTGAATTTATCACCCATCAAAAAAAAAAAAAAAAAAAAAAGCAATATTTAGGAGTTATTTTGACCAAATCTATGGCATTAAGTCCCACAATATAATTGAAATGGATCAATATTTACTATATATATGTGTGTGTGTATGTGTATATATATATAAAAATTGCCCAGATCAACCAAAGAGGAAATAAATTGCTTAGAACCCCATTCTAGAAAAAGACATTGAACAAACCATTAATGAACTCCCTAAAAAAATTCTCCAGGGCAATATGGATTCACAAGTAAATTCTGCAAGACATTTAAAGAATTATTAATTTCAATACTACATACAGTATATGGGAAAATAGGTAAAAAAATGAAAAATGCCAAATTCCTTCTATGAGATAAATATGGCACTGATACCTAAATCAGGAAGAGCTAAACAGAGAAAGATAATTGCAAACCAGTCTCCCTAATGAATATTGATGGAAAAAAATTTTGATAAAATATTAGCTAAGAGATTACAGCAACTTATCAGCAGGTTAATACACTATAACCAAGTGGAATTTATATCAGGTATACAAGGCTGGATCAATATCAGAAAAAAAACTTATATAATCAAACTTATCAATAACAAAACCAATAGAAATCATATGATAAACTCAATAGTGCAGAAAAACTCATTTGACAACATATAGTACCCATTTCTATCAAAAACTCTAGAGAGCATAGGGATAGAGGGTGCTTTGCTTAAAATAATAAGCAATATCTATTTAAAACCAATAGCAAGCATTATTTGTAATGGAGAGAAGCTGAATGCACTTTCAGTAAGATTAGGACTGAAACAAGGATCCCCATTATTATCACTATTATTCAACAGTGTACTAAAAATGTTGGCTTTAGTAACAAGAAAAGAAAAAGTAATTAAGGAAATTAGAATAGACAATGATGAGATAAAACTATCACTCTTTGCAAATGATATGATAATATACTTAGAGAATACTAGGAAATCATCCAAAAACTACTGAAAACAACTCATAGCTTTAGCAAAGTTGTGGGATATAGAATAAACCCACACAAATCATCCACATTTTTACATATTACTGATAAAATCCCCATCAGCAAAAGATAGAGAAATTTCATTTAAAAATTATTATAGACAAAATAAATTATCTGGGAGTCTATTTGCCAAGCTAAACCCAAGAACTATATGAACATAATTACAAAATACTTGTCATACAAATAAAGTCAAATTTAAACAATTGGAAAAAATATGAATTGCTTATGAGTAGGCTGAACTAACATAATAAAAATGACAAAACTGCCTAAATTGATGTACTTGCTCAGTGCCATACCACTCAAAATACCAAAAAAAAAAAAAAACTGTTTTATAGAGCTAGAAAAAATAACAACAAAATTTATTTGGAAGAACAGAAGGTCAAGAATATCAAAGGAATTAATAAAAAGAATACAAAAGAAAAAATTCAAATCTAAAATTATATCATGAAACAGCAGTCATCAAAACCATTTGGTACTAACTGTAGGTCAAATGAATAGATTAGACACACACACAGATGCACACACACACACATACTAATCAAGGCCTAGAGCAATTTGCTGTTTGATAAATGCCCAAATTCCAGCTTCTGGAAAAAGAACTCACTCACTATTTGATAAAAATTGCTGCAACAACTGAAAAATAATATGTCAAAAAGTCAGTAGAGAACTATATTTCATACCCTATACCAAAATAAGGTCAAAATGAATTTATGGTTTGGGCCTAATAAATACCATTAAAAAAATTAGAAAAACAACGGATAATTTACCTATTAGATCTTTGGAGAAGGGAGGAATTTATGACCAAAGGAGAAATAAAAAACATTATGAAAGGCAAAATGGACAAATTTGATTACATTAAATTAAAAAGGTTTTGCAGAAACAAAACAAACAGAAACAAGAGTCAAAGGGAAGTTCAAAGCTGTAAAAAATCTTTACAGCCACAGTACTTCTGATAAAGGTCTCATTTCTAAAATATATTTTTAAAAATGTGTCAAATATATAAGAATACAAGTCATTCCCCAATTGAGAAATGGTCAAAGGATATGAACAATTTTCAGGTGACAAAATTAAAACCATCAATAGTTATATGAAAAAAAAAATCTCTAAATCACTATTGATTAGAGAAATGCAAATTAAAATAACTCTGAGGTATCATCTCATACCTCTCAGATTAGCTAAGATTATAGGAAAAAAAAATAATGATAAATGTTGGAGGAAGTGTGGAAAACTGGGATACTAATACTTGGTTGGAGGAGTTGTGAAATAATCCAATTATTCTGGAGAGGAATTTGGAACTATGCCTAAGGGCTACAAAATTGTCCATACCTTTTGACCCAGCAGTGCCATTACTGGGTGTTTATCCCAAGAAAATCATAAAGGAGGGAAAAAGACCCACATTTACAAAAATGTCCATAGCAGCTCTTTCTGTGGTAGCAAAGAATTGGAAAATGAATAGGTATTCTTCAGTTGGGGAATGGCTGAACAAATTATGATATATAAAAGTAATGGAATATTATTGTTCTATAAAAAAATGATGAACAAGCTGATTTTAAAAAGGCCTGGAAAGATTTACACAAACTGATACTCTGTGAAACAAGCCGAACCAGGAATACCCAAAAACAGCACTAATATGCAATAATCAATTCTGAAAGCCTTGGTTTTTCTCAATGGTTCAGTGATCAAAAGCTATTCCAATAGACTAGAATAGAATATGCCATCTGCATCCAGAAAAAGAACTAATAAGACTAAATGTAAATCAACACATGCTATGTTCACTTCTTTTTTCTGTTTTTTTTTTTTATCTCTCCCATGACTTCCCCTTTTGCTCTGATTTTTCTCTACCAACAGAATTCTTAAAGAAATATGTATTAAAAATAAATAAATCCACTAGAAAAAATGAACCAAATTCAAATACAATCTCAAACACTTACTAGCTCTGTAACCCTGGGCAGATCACTTAATCTTTGCTTTAATTCACTGGAGAAGAAAGTATTAAAGACCTCCCAAATCTCTGTCAAGAAAGCTCCATGATCAATATGGTCCAAGCATGCCTGAATGGCACAACAACAAAATAAAATTATTTTTTTCCTATAATCATTCTGACATTAAAATGTGATTGTGCTAATAAAACTTATTTCTTCAGAAGATATATAGAAATGGGAGGAATGAACCTAAGATGGTGAAATACTAGCTGGAACTCACTTGAATTATCCCAACATTCCCCTTAAAAATTTTAAAGCAATGATGCAAATCAAATTTTAGGACAGCAGGGCCAATAAAAAAATAAAAGAAATTTATTCAGCCTAAGACAACTAAGAAGGTCCACTGAAGAAGTCTGTAATAGCAAGGTAAGTACAGGTAATAAGCGTAGAGGAAGCACCAATGATGGACCTTGGAAGTGGCCCTGACGGCAGCAGCAGCAACTTTGTGATTTCATATCTCAGAGGCTACATGTGGTCAGACAACTGTCTAGAAAGGAATCACAGAGGGTTTTTGCTGCTACCAGATGAAGCTGGTTTTAATTAGCCAATCTACTACAGTTATGAATCACTGTTTCAAGGTAAATTTATAGGTCAAATGAAGCAAAGACCCCTGTTGCAGTTGTAGGACCAAGATGAGGAATAGCACTTTCAGATATAGGAAAACATGGAATCTGATTACAATCCCAGGGACAAAAGGATAGCATATATTTCTAACAGCAGGGGAGTAAAAATCATTCCTGGGTAAAGACCAGACCTCATATCATGAAATAATTGACCACACTTCTCACAGAATAATCCCACTTTGGAAGCAATGAAATATTTCATTCTCCCAGAATCAGCTCTGGAAACAGCAGCATCTAAAAGTCTAGAGCTTGGTACGGTGCCTTCCAAGCACCAGGATGTAGAGGGCAGAACTTTGGAGAGGTATACTTGAAACAAGTATATTTGAAACAAGTTAACTCAGTGAAATTAATGAGATGATGCTTCTCCAATTCACATATATACTTAGTACTTAGCATGGTGATGTAATGGTTCTCTAGTTCACATATAATCAGTATACTGTAATGACGTAATTGTAATAGAGTACTTAAACTGGGAACAAAGTCAGACTCAGGGGGAGACAGTTGAGACTGGCAGACTGTGAACCTGTTGGAGGAGACTGGCTCAGATGGAGACTGGTTCAGACTATGACAGAAAACTAGCCCAAACATTACATTTTGGCACCCAAACATGGACATAAGAACCTACACTCAGCAGTTTGACTGACAGAATTGTGACTTCAGTGAAGAAGTCCCCATGACCTGGAAATAGGGTGAGTATAAACATAGACAAGCAGGAAACTTTGGTAAGTGCTAAACTAATCACTTTCATTTTTTTTTAGTTGAAATGGGGCAAATATTAAGAAAAAAGTCTCCCCCACCACAAGGGAAATGTGCAGAACATATAGTTAGGTAATAAAGATGCAAGATTTATTGGTACCTTGGAAGCAGATCATTGGACTCTTAAAAATACTAGAATGCATGTCTCCTTGGTTCTGTAAGGAAGAAAAATTAGATCCAGATATGTGGAAACTAGTGGGAGAGCAACTAATTGAATATTATGAAGCTAGGGGTCCTGATTCAATTCCTGAGGAAACATTCTGTATATACAACATAATATAATTGTCTTTTAAAAATCCCACAAGATTTAAAATAAGGAAAAATTTTAATGTGGACAGCCAGACAAGGAAATGTGAGGAGAAAGAGCAGGAAGGGGATGGTACTGACAAAGCATCTGAAAAGCATGATGAATTGGAAAAGGAAGGAGTTAAATACAATGCTGATGAACTTAAGGAGTGTGCTATTTCTCAGCAGGTGCCCATAGGGCATTTCCCATCTCCCGATCCTTCTCCCTCTATTTCCCTTCCATGGGTTGAGGGAAAAGGAGGAGAAAGATCAGTGACACCATCAACACCACCCATGCAGCAACTTTGTCCACCCCCATAACACAATTACAAAAGTCATTAATTAAAGCTAAAAATGAAGGATAGGATACATCTGATTCGAGAATAGAAGCATACCTTGTGATTGAAGAGTTTGACTGTTCAGGTCAAGAAAGAAGAATATACACTCCTTTTAATCTGGAAGTTATCAAAGATCTGAAAAAAGCTTGCATTCTTTATGGGTCTACCTCATGTTAAGATGATGTTAGAGAATTTGGCTTGTGAAATTTTAACTCCGAGTGATTAGAAATCTATAACAAGGACATGTTTGGATATGTCTTTGGACATGTCTGGACAAAACTTGTTGTGGATTTCTGAGTATAGTGAATACAAGCCCAATGAAATAGGCAACCTGGAGTTAATAAAACCAGTCACCTCTGATCAACTAGCAGGTTTAGATACTTATGCAGACACTTTAAGACAGATTAATTACCCTGTAGCAGCATATGAACAGATTGGTTCTGCTCCTATCAAAGCATGGGGCACCCTCCAAGCTAAACAAGATAGAGGAGAAGCCTTCATGAAAATAGTGCAAGATCCAAATGAACCCTTTGCTGATTTTGTGGGACATCTGCAAACAGCTGTCATATGAACTATTGATGAAAATGTAACAACAAAAATTATAAGACGACTTACTAAAGAAAAGGTTAATGAGGCTTGTAGAAGAATTATACTAGAACTACACAAGGATGCTTCTTTAGATTAGATCATAAGAGACTGTGCCACAGTGGGCACATATATCTTTTATACCCAGACTATGATATAGACTTCATATGGGAAGACAAGGTCCCTTTTGACAAGGGACTTCCAAAGAGACTTGTCAATGCTTTCAATGTGGTAAAAGTAAGGCATCTGAAAGCTCAATGTATGCATAAAAGAGAGGGTGGGAGAACAAGACTAAAAACCCCATGTCCAAAATGCAACAGAGGCTTTCATTGGGCATCAGAATGTAGATTAATTTATGGAATTGGGAAGTGGGAGTCCAGCTCCAGGACCCCAGGCAAAAAACACTTGGAGCATGATGGCAGTCAATGCTACAAACACAAAGTCTTTAGAAGTTCAGTACTCAGTCATAATCAATTAGCCAATTAGCAATCTGATGGGAGAAAGGGATAACAAATGGGGAAAATTGACTTGTATGCAGCTGAGACTACTGAGATATCCCCTGAAGAGGTGAAATCTGTCCCTGTCTGGCCTATGGATCCTTTGCCTCCAGGCACAGTGGGCTTCAACATTTCACCTCCTAAGATTGCTTACAAAACAGTGTCCCAAAACATTTTGGGAAATTTGTAGATAATATCCCAGTCACTAATATGGGTATACAATGTGAGACTTATCACCCAGGAGAAGTAGTAGTTTCAGGTTTAATGATACAGACTCCTAATAGGCAATTGCCCAGATTTTAACTCCCAACAACAGAATCCAGGAATATTCTGGACTGTAGCTGTTACAGCTGGCCTTCCTATGCTCACTATCTATACTATCTGTGTAAACACAGGTGAAGATTGTACAGTCATTAAAGGTGACAGTTGGCCCAGTCATTGGCCAAAGATTAATGCAGACACATATGTGTCTGTCATAGGAGGATCAATAACAGCTGAAGTTATCCATCCTTTGAGATGGATATAAGGTGAATCAGGAGCTTTTATTCCTTTTATAGCTGAAAAAATTCCCATCAGTCTATGGGGAAGAGACATCTTACAACAGTTAGGATTACAAATGAGCACTTCAGCTTTTTAGGCAGGGCTGCTGTTGAAGGCCTGCTTGCACTCTCACCTGTTCCAATTCAATGGAAAACTGATACACCAGTGTGGATGGAACAGTGGCCCTTAACAAGTGGAAAATTTTAGCTCTTATTAGATATAGTACAGGAGCAACTTGACAAAGGACATTTACAACCTTCTCTAAGTCCTTGGAATTCCCCTATATTTGTTGTAAAAAAAAGAAATCTGGAAAATGGAGGATGTTGACTGATTTAAGAAAAGTAAATGAACAGATGGAAACTATGGGAACTCTTCAGCCTGGACTTCCATCTCCTACTCAATTGCCTAAAGAATGGCCTCTTTGGGTTATAAATATTAAGGATTGTTTCTATTCTATCCCTCTGGATAAGGAGATTTGCTTTTTCAGTCCCCAGTATTAATTTAGCTGAACCTCATAAAAGCTATGGATGGATAGTTTTGTCACAAAGAATGAAAAATAGTCCTACTATGTGTTAAATGTATGTTGCTACTGCTCTCATTCCAGTAAGAAAAGCATTTCCAAAAGTTACGTTGTTACATTACATGGATGATATCTTGGGGTGTGTACCTGAGGAGCAAATGTTAGAAGCATGTCTACAAAAGACCATAGAAACACTAAGAAACTATAAATTGCAAATAGCTCCAGAAAAAATTCAAAGACATGCTCTTTTTCAAAATTTAGGATATGAAATATACCCTAAGGTGCTTACAGTACAAAAACTGTCCTTAAGAACAGAGAAGCTAAACACCTTAAATCACTTTCAGAAATTGATAGGAGATATCCAATGACTGTGTCCAGTGTTAGGCTTAACTACCAATAAATTACAGCCATTATATGACATTTTAAAGGGAGACACTGCTTTAAACTCAGTATGTCAGTTTACAAAAGCTCAAGAGGCTTTGAGAAAAGTTGAACTGGCTTTACCCACTATAGTTGAAAGAGTTACTCAAAAACCCTTGGAAATAGCAGTTCTTGCTACAAAAGAGACATCCACAACAGTCCTTCATCAAGGAGATAGTGTGATAGAGTGGGTGATTCTCCCAGCACAACCAGAACAAAGCCTTACTTCTTACCCAGTGCTTGTGGCTAGAATTTTATTAAAGGCCATTAATCAAGTAGTACAATTATCTGGGATAAGATTTGACAAGATATATACCTTTTATAACATTGCATAAATTAAAGTATGCTGTGAAACCATCCCAGAATGGCAAATTTTATTGGTTACAGATTCAAATTTTACACATAGGTCTCCATTAAAGATAACCCAACTATTACACAACTGGCAATGGATTTTTGAAGAAAAGGTTTCTAAGGTTTCCCTTAAAGGACCAACTATCTTTACAGATGCATCCAAACTTAACATTTGTGCTATATAATCTCATGATTTAAATATAAAGAGAATAGTCAGAACTCCTTTTCAGTGCACTCAGCAGAATGAATTGTATGCAATCATGCTAGCTCTTACTTATTATCTAGGAGATGTAAATAATTGAATTCCCTCACACATGAAGTGATGGACAATAGACTGGTTTGGGACTGTCTCTAGGACTTATGGACATGTATAATTCCTCATGTTGATTCATGTTTGTTACAGCACTACCAGTCTGTGTTATATTATTATGTGCTTGTGTAATATCTCCCATACTGATGGATTTATGTATATCTGTTTCAAATTAGACCTTTCAATCCAGAGGAAACCTACTAACAATATCTGGTTTGGTGTTCTCACTTTCCTGAGAAGTCAGTGAGGGTGTGATCTCCTCCTTTTTTTTTTTCTGTTCTCACCTCTTTTTTTGAGAAGTCAGGTAGGGAATGTCCACTTGTGTTCCAAAACAAAAGAAAGCTGGACATGTAGAAGGTGGAACTTTATTGAATTATACTTGAAAAAGTATTAACTCAGTAGAATTGATGTGGTGATGATTCTCTAGTTTGCATATATACTTAGTATTTAGCATGGTGACATAATGATTCTCTAGTTCACACATACTCAGTATATTGTAACGATGTAATTGTAATAGGGTTTTAAAACTGGGAACAGAGTCAGACTCAGGGGGAGACAGGTTAAGACTGGCAGACTGGCAGATTTGCAAACTGGCAGATTCTCAGACTGGCAGACTGCTGGAGGAGACTGGATCAGACTGAACCTGGGTCTAACTATGACTGAAAGCTAGCCCAAACATTACAGCAGGGAAACAGAGCCCAACTTTAACACAAAGTTAAAAATGAAAAAATAAAAATAAGCTGGAAAAATGAGCAAACAACAACAACAAAAACAAAAAACTTGAATATAAAAAGTTGCTATTGTAAAAAGGAAAACTGAACAATCAACTTAGAAAAAGGCAACAATGTAAAAAGAAAACTCAAAAATGATAATTAGACTCAAGAATTCCTAGAAGAGTTCAAGTTATAAAAGTTAGGTAAAAAAGTTATAAATGTAGTAGAAGAAAAAATGGAAGACATAAAAATGATGGAACAAAATTTTAAAAAGACAATTAATAGCTTGATAAAAAAGCAAAAAAAAAAAACACTGAAGAAGAAAAATATCACCTTAAAAATAGAATTGGCTAATGAAAAAAGAGGTACAAAAGTTCGTTGAAGAAAAAAAAACTCCTTAAACAGCAGAATTAGTCAGATGGAAAGAAAATTGTAAAAACACAATGAAGAAAATCAATATTTCCAAATCAGAATTGGACTAATTGAAAATAATGACTCCATGAAACTTTAAAAAATAACAAAGAAAAGATAAAATATCTCATTGGAAAAACAACTGACAACAAATAAATCAAAGAGAGATAATTTTAAAATTATTAGATTACTTGAAGACCAAAATAATTAATAATAATAATATTAACATAATAGTACTAATAATAATTTTACACATCATATGTCAAAAAAGCATAAAGAAAAAAGGCTTCAGTATTTTAGATCCAGAAGATAAACAGTAATTGAAAGAATTTGCCAAACAACTTCTCAAAGAGATTCTAAAATTAAAACTCCCAGGATATTATAAGAAATTCCAGAGCTCCCAGGTCTAGGAGAAATTAATGTGAAAAACCAGATAAAAATCAATTCAAATGTCATGGAGCCATAATAAGTATCACACAAGATTTAGCAGATGACAGGAAGGCTCAGAAAATGATATTATAAAAGATAATTGAGCTGGGTTTACAACCAAAAATAACTTAACTAGTGACAGTAAATATAATCCTTCAGGGATAGAAGAAATGGATATTTAATGAAATAGAAAAATTTTCAAGGAATCCTGATGAAAAGACCAGAACTGAATTTTAAAAAAAAAATGTGATTTTCAAATATAAGACTAAAGGGAAGCATTAAAAAAGATGTCAACATGAAAGAATAATATCATAGACTAAATAAAAGTTAAATTATTTGCATTCCTTCTAGTGAAAATGAAATACATAATTCTCAAGATTACATATATATATATGTATATGTATATATACATATATATATATATACATATATATGTATATACAATATATACAGTATATATATATGTATATACAATATATATATATAATTATTAGGTTGGTTAAAAGAAATGAACAAAAATAGAGGGCAATATTATAAGTTAATTATGTTGGCAAGACCTCTCAAAAATGTAGGGGTGAGATGGAAATATGCACTGAGAGAAGGAGGAATGAAGGAATAGAATGAGGAAATACATAGTCATCATACTCTGAATATGAATGGTATGAGCTAACCCATAAAATGGAAGCAGTTAGAACAATGAATTAGAAATTGGAATCTGACAATATAGTATGTGTAATAGAAATAATTGGGGGAAAAAACATGCACCCATTTAAAACAATAAGCTAGAGTTGAATCTGTTTATTCTCCCCAACATTTTTGTCCATATCTAGTTCTATTTACTTCATTAGAAAAGTTTTCTTTTTCTTTTTGTCAGAGAAAAACACATTAAATATCTCATCATCATCCATGAATCCACATAATTCATTTAAAGCACTGTGCTTTAATAATTCGAATCCACACTTGTTTGTATTTTATATTCTTTGTATCTGGCAAGTAAAATGAGTTCTGTTTGTTTATTTGTTTCTAATCTTAATGGTAGATAAAAAAAACATTCTATTATAATATTTTCTAGTATTTCAGGTTTTCATGCCTTTATCTATTAAAGAAATGGAATTTTAGGGAAAGTTTGTATAAGGTAAGTGGATAATTCCATTAATGATTTAAGTGGATTGAGTTTTTTTTTTTCTTTCACTTTTAAATTATTTAAAAAAAAAACAAGTCTTTCTCCTATTTACTCTGATTATTTATATACTGGATAGATTGAATAAATTATTGCAGTTTGCTGGACTTTATTTATAAACTAAGATAACAGTTGTTGTTTTTTTGTTGTTGTTGTTGTTGTTGTTGTTTGTTGGTTTTTTTTTTTTTTTTGCTTTCAAGGGACTATTAAATATATTTTTATACACATTTTATCTCCAATTACTATAAACATTAGATTCAAACTGAATTTGCATATTGTTGTTTCCAAACATCAATAAAACAATTAAAATTCTCTTTTGAATACTAGTGAAACTAAGGAGATGAAAGGTCTTGTGTACTAAAGTAATTTCAAGTTATGTTGCTAAGTGTTTGCATAAGCTATGACTTTTTCCACTAAATGTAAATTCACCACACAATTCAATACCATATGGTAACAATTAGGAAGCTACACTTTTTTTTAAAGCAAGTATAATATTTCTTCTTGTTATTACATTATCTTCAAAATTAAATCTTTTTATTTCTATAGTTTTTATTAAATATTTGAGATTAGTGTTTATATGACTAATTTACATCACAAATGGAATGTACTAATCCCTTGTTCAGTGAGATTTCATTATATACCCAATCAAGTGTGAATCAGTAGGCATCAAAGCAAAACGATTCTATGGAGAAAATGGAAGATATACATTTATGCAATATGGCTATTGGTAAGAGATAGAAGAGGAATAGTAAATGAATTTATATGTATGTATGTATATATATATGCTTTTTGAAATAGTCACCAAATAGTTTGGAAAAGCCTCAGGACTGAAGTTACCAAAATGAAAGATAAAATCTCTAAGCCTTGTTTAGATAACAAGATTCTTAGAGATTGGAGACTATGAGTCAACCAAATCATCTTGGGGATATTCTAAATCATGAAACTTTAATTAGCTGTTGTCTTTTATTCTCAAAAAGAAATGAAAATTGTGTGCCTAAATCTTATTCAAAAGTATGAAAAATCTATATTAAAAACAAAAATTAATGAAATTAATTAAGGAATTCCTCCAAATCACTCCCATAATAAAAAAAATTAAAAATTGCTACCTTTTTCCAAAATTATATACACAAGAATATGATTCTGATATTTCACAAAATATAATAAAGTTTCATAGAAATAGTGTCAATGAAGGAAATAATAAAATGGTGATTTACAAAGGGAGGAATTTTGACTTCATCTCATCAATAAATTATGTCAAATTATGAGTCTGTAGTGATAAAGAAGATGATTTTATAATCAACCATAAAAGGCACGACATATCCAAAAATGCAATTTGAATTTTATATAAAAAACTTGGAAAAGTTGGAATATGATATTCTATAAGTTAAAAGACATGTGTCTTCATTCCAAATCAGCTTTCTAAACTGCTTACACATTTTTTAAAAACAAAGGATAGTCATTTAATAACACGTATGTATTTTAGAATTACATACTAATAAACAAGACTTAAAATAGCTTCTGATTTACCAGAAAACCCAATAACAAATAACAAAAAAAGTTGAAAAAATTTAAAAAACCATGAGCCTCAGGTGGAGTCAAGATGGCAGATAAAACACAGTAATTCACCTGAGCTTTCCCCTAAATACCTTTAAATAATTCCATAAAACAATTCTCAAAATAGCAGAATCCACAAAATGATGGTGTGAAATACTTTTCCAGTCAAAGACAAGTTGAAAGGTCAGCAGGACAATTCTGTCATACCTTGGTGAGAATGGAGCACAATCTAGTACATCTTTCCAGCAAACGAGAAATATTACTTAGGAATCACTTAATCAGTAGCAGCAGTGGCCCAAAACTTTCAGATCATAAATGATATGAAGGTAGAAAAATTGATCAGAAGGTAATTATAACCATCTATTTGTTAGCACTAAGACAGAGTTCTCTTGCTTTTCTCATCTAGGCCATTGTCCTAGGTGGTGGTTCAGGGGAAAGGAAGAACACTAGCATATCAGAGTTTGCAATCACAATAAAACAGAGACTTTCATTGTAGTTCTAGGGAACAAAAGACTGTTTGTGGTTCTTTACAAATGAGAACACAGGGTAGGATTGTAGTAAACAAATCTTCCCCTAAGTTATGTCACCTTGGAAGAACTAAAAACTTATAGGTCCTTAAAAGTATCTCAGAAAACAGCAGCACACAATGCTTGGAATGGACCATACTCTACCATGGAAGCAGAGTCTGACTTTAACAAAGAGTTAAGTCAAGAAATGGGCTGGGAAAAAAAGCAAAAAAAGAAAGAAAGAAAGAAAAGAAAGAAAAAATACTGACCATAAAAATTATTATGGTGCCAAGAAAGATCAAAATATATACTTAAAAGAAGATAACTAAGTCAAATTGCTTACATTCAAAGCCTCCAAGATAAATTTGAATTGGTCTCAGTCCAATGAAGAACTCAAAAAGCATTTTGAATATCAAGGAACAGAAATAGAAAAAAAAAATGAGAAGAGAGTGGTATTAAAAAAAATATATGACAAAAAATGAATCAACCATTTGGTAAAGGAGACACAAAAAATCCTGGAGAAAATAGCACCTAAAAAGAATCAGATTAGATTGAATGGTAAAATAGATACCAAAAAAACCTAAAACAAACAAACAAACAAACAAAAAAACAATGAGGAGGAGAATGTCTTAAAAAGCTGAATTGCCAAAAATTCACTGAAGAAAAATAAGGCTAAAAAATATAGAACTGGGCAAATGTAAACTAATGACCTTATGAGAAATCAAGAAACAATGCAATAAAACAAAAAGAATGAAAACAAAGAAGATAATGTGAAATGTCTTATAGGAAAAACAACTCACCCAGAAAATAGATTTAGAAGAAATAATGTTAAAATTATAGGACAGTCTGAAAGCCATAATCAAAAGAAGTCTAAACATCACCTTTCTTGAAATTATTTTAAAAACATCCCTGATATTCTACAACTAGAAATAGAAATACAACTACAATAGAAATAGAATGAAACTAATGATGATGTCCTGAAAGAGATCCCAAAATGAAAACTTTCTGGAATGTACTATCCAAATTTCAGAAGTCCCAGGTCAAGGAAGAAATATTGCAAAGAGCCACAAAGAAATAATTCAAGTAATATGGAGCCACAGTCAAGACAAGAGCACCTTCTACATTACAGAATCAGAGAATTTGCAATTTATTACAGAAAACAAAGGAGCTATTATTACAACTAAGAAATACCTAATCCAAAAAACTGAATATAATCCTTCAGGAGAAAATAAAAGTATAATCAATTAAATAGAGTACTTTCAAGCCTTCTTGATGAAAAGATAGCTGATAAAAAATTTGATGTTCAAATTCAAGACTCAAAAGAAGCATAAAAAAGATAAACAGGAAAAGGAAATGATAAGGATTTTAATAAGGGTACATTGTTTACATCCCTACTTGGAAAAATGATATGTGTATATTTTTAAAATGTTGTCATTATTAGGACATTTAGGAGTATACACTGATTTGAGTTAAATGTGAAGAGATGCTATCTTTAAAAATAAAATTAAGGGGTGAAAAAGGAATGTATTCAGAGAAATACAAAAGAAGGGGTAAAGTTAGAAAATAAAATAAATCATCTGACATAAAATAGGTGAGATAAAAGCTTTTACAGTGGAGAGGGAAGAAAGGAAGGGAAGGAGAGTGAGCAAACCTTATTCTCATCAGAATTAGCTCAAAGAGTTCAAACATATACATTCAAGACAGGGATAGAAATTTATCTTACCTCACAGGAAAGTAAAAGGGAGGGGATAAGAGAAGGAAAGAAGATAGAAGGAAGGACAGATTGGGGGAGGCACCAGGCAGAAGCAAAACACTTTAGGAGGGACAAGATTAAAGAAGAGAGAGAATAGAATATATGGGGAAGTGGGGGATAAAATGAAGAGAAAAATAGCAATAGTTGTGTAAAAAATAAAGCAAGTGTCTCTGATAAAGGATTTATTTCTCAAAAATGTAGGGGATTGAATAATTTTGTAAAAATAAGATCCATTCCCCAAATAATAAAAACGTATGAACAGTTTTTAGATGAAATAATCAAAATTTCCTAAAGCTATATGAAAAAATGTTTTAAGTTAAAATTTGCAAATTAAGACAATTCCTCTTATCTATTAGTTTGACTAACAGAATGTAAAAGGAAAATAACAATTAGTGGAGAGTAAGTAGGAAAAATGAGTCATTAATGCACTGCTGGTGGAATTGTAAATTGATTCAACCATTCGTTTGAGGTATACCCCAAGAGCTATAAAACCATACATAACTTTTGACTTAGTAATCAATAGAACACCTATATAACAAAAAACATAAAACACAAAAGACAAAAAGATTTGTATGTACAAAAATATTTATAGTTGTTCTTTTCTGGGGAGCGAGGAATTGAAAATTAAGAGGGTGCCTAGCAAATGAGGAATGGCTAAACAAATTGTAGTATGTGATTATGATAAAATATTATTGTGACATAAAAAATAATGAACAGGATACTCTGAGAAAAACCTGAAAAGATGTCCACGAGCTGGTGCAAAGTGAAATGTGCTCTACACAAATTAATAGTAATATTGGAAGATAATCAGCTGTGAATAATTTAGCTATTCTGAGTAATGCAATGATACAAGACAACTTTGAAAGATTTATAATGAAAAGCTTTAATTATCCCAAGAGAAAGAACTGAATTAGAATAGAGACCGGGGTATATTTTCAACATTATTTTTTTTTTCTTAAGGCTTTTTTTTTTTCATTTGTTTTGTTTTGTGGTCTATGTTTTCTTTTACAACATGACTAATATGAAAATGTTTTGCATGACTACGCATATATAACTTATATTGAATTGTTTGCTTAATCATTGAGGGGTGTGAAAGGGAAGGAGGAAAAGAATTTGAAAATTAAAGTTTTAAATAAAAATGTTATTAATTATTTTTACACACAACTGAGGAAAATAAAATATTAGATAAAAATTCTAAAAAAAAAAAAAGTCATAGATCTCAACCTATGTGACCCAATGATTGAACAGAAGCTAATTTTAAAATGTTCAATTAGTCATAAAACAGATAATAAAAATGAGAAAAAAATAGTGTAGTGAAATGGTGTGGGTGGGTGTGTATATGTGTGTGTTTGCACGTTTGTGTGAAAAAATAATAAAACTTTCATCTTAGAAAAATTACCAGCTTAGACAACAGATCCAGCTCAAAAATGAAATAAAACTATTTTTTTTAATGAAAAGTGAGTAATGCATGAAGAATGATAAAGGAAAAACTTTCTTATAATTTTCATTTAAAAGAAATTCATTTTATATAAAAATAAGTTTTAAAAGTTACTGATTAAAAATAGAACACAACTATTAGTTGTTAATTACGGAAACATGATAGGTTATATTGGGGATAATTTACAACATTGATAATACATATCAAAACAATAGAATAAAATCAAAGCAATACTTAAAGCAAAAAAATTAGTTATGGATTCATTAAGAAGAATAAAAAGAGAATATTAATTATGTAGAGTCTGAAGAAAGTAGTGAATCAAATTAGATTTAGCCAATTTATTGCACTTTCAAGCTGAAAGAAAATTGTGTTTAAAAAAATGGCTTACTGATGATGCAATTGAGTTACAATCTTGAAATGCATGATAAAAAAAAAAAAAATCTCAATTCCAAGCAATCAAACTGAAATAGGCTTCTCCATTATAAGAAAAAAAGAGGTAAGACAGAACCAACATGGCAGAGAGTAAGCAGGTGTTTGTCTGAGTTCTTACTGGCTATGCTTAGAATCAACACCAGATCAATCTTCTAACTGTATTTTAGAGTGACAGAACCTACAAACATTTGGAGTGTAATAAATTTCCAACAGAAGATACTTTGCAAGGTCTTCAGGAAAAGTTCTAAATCAATTAGAAAATTTGGGATTTGGGGAGGAAACTCATCCTAACACAGGCAAAGCCCAGGGAAGCCCAGGATGGAGAAGTTCTGAACCCTAGGATCCAAGTGGTAAACTCTTAGTCAAAATGCAGCAGCATTGGCTACTCTGAACTGCTTCAGAAGTCAATGGATTAGTAGATCAGATAGGAGATTTCCAACACAATCACAGACGGTAAATAATGAGACTCTGAATTCTAGTATAATAAGTAGCACTTAGCCATGTTCACAAAGGAAGCCTACAGGACTGACCCTAGGGAAATGTAAAATTCCTGTTATGCTGTACAGGGAGTTTTTAAAATGAGCAAAAAATTAAAAAGAACTCTGACCATAGATAGCTATTATGGGGACAGAGAAGAACAGAACCCAAATCCTAAGGACACTAAAGACACAAAGCCTACAAATGAAGCCTCAAAGGGTGATATGAAGTGGTCTCCAATTCAAAAAGACTCTATTGGAAGAATTTAAAAAGTATCTGAAAAGAAACTTAGAATAAAAATGATGAAAGAAAACGAGAGCTTTTTAGGAAAGTTTGAAAAAGGAATTACAGAAATTGTCTGAAGAAAGCAACTTAAAAAAAAAAAAACACAGATAGTAAAATGGGAAAAAAAATAGTGAAGAAAATTACTTCTTGAAAAACAGAATTAGTGAGATGGAAAGAGAACCACTCCCTAAAAAATTAGAATTAGGGAAATGGAAGGAAAAAAATCACTGAACAAAACAACTTTAAAAGTTCAATTGTACAAATGCAAAAGAAATAAAAAAAAAAATCTAACTAAAGAAAATAATTCACTAAAAATTAGAATTGAGCAAATGGAAGTAAATGACTCAATGAGCAATCAAGAATCAGTCAACCTCCCCTTCCCCCCATCAAAAAAAAAAAAAAAAAAAAAAGAAGAAGAAGAAAAAATAGAAAAAAAATGTAAAATGTCTCATCAGAAAAACAACTCACCTGGAAAATAGACTCAGGAGAGACAATCTAAAAATTATTGACTACTTGAAAACCGTGATGAAAAGAACAGGAAAACTGCTATAATATCCTAGAACCAGAGGGTAAAATAGCTATTGAAAGAATCCACTGGGAAGCAAAGCCAAGATGGCAAAGAAGGCACAAGTGACTTTCTAAGTTCTCTGATACCCTTATGATCAATATTAAATTCAGCCTCAAAAATACTGCTTGACTACATTCAAAATCTTAACTTACTACAATGCCAAAAGTCCTCACAGCAACTTTCATGTTTATCCTACTAACATGATATTCCAAAAAACCCTGAGTATGAGTTAACCCTACTACACACAGCTTCCTAGAAGTACAACTCACCAGCCAAAAATAATCTGGAATTTTGTCAGAAAAGGTTTGTCCTGAGGGGATGGGGAGAAGATCAGCACAGGCAGGGAAAGAACGAAAGGGTAACATATTGTGCAGATGAGGTGGGAGTGGTCTCTGTAGTTAGAAAATTATAGAGACTATATTAGCATAAACTGATTGCTCTGTAAAACAGGAGATCAGCAGAGAAGCCACTCTAAAAAATGTCACAACCTAATAGGGTTTGGCTGTACACAACCCAAACCAGAAGTGACAGCACAGATCACAGCACAGCCCCAACCCACAGTATGGGGTTTTTTCTTGGGGAAGTTATGAACTTGCATAGGAGAGGGGCACAGAACTTCCGGTTAAGATGGCGGAGAGGAGGCTCACAGCTGCATAAGCTCCACGCTTTCTCTCACTATCCATTTCATTACAAGCCTCTGAATTAATGCTTGACTGAAAAAAACCCCACAAATAGTTACCAAGAGAAGCCATCCTTGAGATCCGCCAAGAAAGGTCTGTCTTTACTGGAGGGCTGGGGCGGTTTTAGATCGGGTGCAGGCTGAGGGCAGCGGCAGTGAGAGCACGGGAGCAGACTGGAGAGGGGGTGGGGAGTGATCGCAGTCGTCTCTGCGGGGAGAGCTTCGCTACAGGTTTGGATACTTTGCTCCGGCAGCAAGGCAGCAGCCCAGCAGAGAAGCTAAAAACACCAGGGATGAAGAATACAACCCCAAACAGCTGGAGTCTCTCGGGACCTGGCAACACCCCCCCCCCCCCCCACAGTGACTCAGCACGCTCTGGGATCTCAGAGCAGACGCGCAACACAGTCGGGCTAGTGCCTCACTGCTGCCCCCTGCAGTCTGTAGAAGAAGCTCAATAACACACCCAGCTCCCCCCCCCCCCCAAAGAAAGACTCCAGTTTTTTTCTGTTTTTCTTTGGTAGTTTGTCTTTGATTATTAGACAGAATGAGCAAGAAGCTGAAGAGGGCTTTAACCCTTGAAAGCTTCTATACAGATAGAGAGCAGACTCTAAATCCTGAGGAGACTAAAAACAGGCAGTCCCCAGGTGAATCCCCAAAGGAGGAGATCATCTGTTCCTCAGCACAGATGAACCTCATAGAAGTGATTAAAAAGGCTCTCACAAGGGAGCTAGAAGAAAAATGGGGAAAGCAGAGTGAGGCTTGGCAAAAGGAGAGAGAAGCTTGGGAAAAGGAGAGGGAGGCTTGGCAAAAGAGCCTGGAGAAAATTAAAGAGAGAGTGGATAAAGAAGTAAAATCCTTGAAAAAAAGGATTAGTGAACTGGAAACAGAAAACAGCTCTCTAAAAAACAACATTGGCGAAATGGAAAAAAATTCCACAGAACAAAAGAACTCAATTGGACAATTAGAAAAAAGATTTTAAAAAAGTGAGTGAAGAGAATACTTCACTGAAAATCAGAATTGAACAAGTGGAATTGAATGACTCGAGGAGACAAGAAGAATCAGTCAAGCAAATCCAAAAAAATCAAACAATGGAGAAAAATGTGAAATACCTTCTGGGGAAGACAACAGACCTGGAAAACAGATCCAGGAGAGACAATCTGAGAATCATTGGACTTCCAGAAAAACATGATGAAAAAAAGAGCCTGGACACTATTTTCCAGGAAATTATCAAAGAGAACTGCCCAGAAGTCATAGGAACAGAGGAAAAAATAAACATTGAAAGGATTCATCAATCACCCACTGAAAGGGATCCTAAAATCAAAACACCAAGGAATATAGTGGCCAAATGCCAGAACCCTCAGATGAAGGAAAAAATATTGCAAGTGGCTAGAAAAACCCAATTCAAGTATCAAGGAGCCACAATAAGGATCACCCAGGATCTGGCAGCATCCACATTAAAAGATCGAAGGGCCTGGAATATGATATTCCTAAAGGCTAAGGAACTTGGTATGCAACCAAAAATAACTTACCCAGCGAGAATGAGCATCTTTTTCCAGGGAAGAAGATGGACATTCAACGAAGTAAGCAAATTTCATCTATTTCTGATGAAAAAACCAGAACTTAACAAAAAGTTTGATCTACAAATATAGAACTCAAGAGAAATCTAAAAAGGTAAAGATTAATCTTGGGAACTATATTTTGATTATATAGATGTTTAAAGAATACATGTATACCTTGTTCTAGAAATTGATGTGGAAAGGACATTGTACCAGAAAAAGGGTAAAGTGGGGGTAGTACATCTCATGAAGAGGCATAGGAAACCTATTATATCTGAGAGAAAGAATGGAGGGGGATGAATATAGTGGGTATCTTACTGCCTTCAGAATTGGCTTTAAGTGAAAAATCTTAAGACATATTCAATCTATGGTGAAACTTCTCCCACCTCATTGAAAAGTGAGAAGGGAAAAGTGAAAAGGGAAGGAATAAGCTAAGAGGGAGGGAATACGGAAACTGGGAGGGAAAGGGGTAAGATGGGGGAGGAACTCTAAGGTGGGGGGAGGGATACTAAAAAGGGAGGGCTGTGAGAAGCAAGTGGTGCTCACAAGCTTAATACTGGGAAGGGGGGGAAAGGGGAAAGAAGGGAGAAAAGCATAAACCAGGGTTAACAAGATGGCAAGTAATACAGAATTGGTCATTCTAACCATAAACATGAACGGGGTAAACTCCCCCATAAAGAGGAAGTGGTTAGCAGAATGGATTAAAAGCCAGAATCCTACAATATGTTGTTTACAGGAAACACACCTGAAGCGGGGAGATACATGCAGGTTAAAGGTAAAAGGTTGGAGCAAAATCTACTATGCTTCAGGTGAAGTCAAAAAAGCAGGAGTAGCCATCCTGATCTCAGATCAAGCTAAAGCAAAAATTGATCTAATTAAAAGAGATAAGGAAGGCACTATATCTTGTTAAAGGGTAGCATGGATAATGAAGCACTATCTATATTAAACATATATGCACCAAGTGGGGTAGCATCTAAATTCTTAAAAGAGAAACTAAGAGAGCTGCAAGAAGAAATAGACAGTAAAACTATAATAGTGGGAGATCTTAACCTTGCACTCTCAGAATTAGATAAATCAAACCACAAAATAAATAAGAAAGAAGTCAAAGAGGTAAATAGAATACTAGAAAAGTTAGATATGATAGATCTCTGGAGAAAATGTAATGGAGACAGAAAGGAATACACTTTCTTTTCAGCAGTTCATGGAACCTATACAAAAATTGACCATATATTAGAACATAAAAACCTCAAACTCAAATGCAGTAAGGCAAAAATAGTAAATGCATCCTTTTCAGACCACGATGCAATGAAAATTACATTCAACAAAAAACCAGGGGGAAGTAGACCAAAAAATAATTGGAAACTAAATAATCTCTTACTAAAGAATGATTGGGTGAAACAGCAAATCATAGACATAATTAATAACTTCACCCAAGAAAACGATAATAATGAGACATCATACCAAAATGTATGGGATGCAGCCAAAGCGGTAATAAGGGGAAATTTCATATCTCTTGAGGCCTATTTGTATAAAATAGAGAAAGAGAAGGTCAATGAATTGGGTTTGCAATTAAAAATGCTAGAAAAGGAACAAATTAAAAACCCCCAGTCAAACACTAAACTTGAAATTCTAAAAATAAAAGGTGAGATCAATAAAATTGAAAGTAAAAAAACTATTGAATTGATTAATAAAACTAAGAGTTGGTTCTATGAAAAAACCAACAAAATAGACAAACCCTTAGTAAATCTGATTAAAAAAAGGAAAGAGGAAAATCAAATTGTTAGTCTTAAAAATGAAAAAGGAGAACTCACCACTAACGAAGACGAAATTAGAGCAATAATTAGGAGTTACTTTGCCCAACTTTATGCCAATAAATTCGACAACTTAAATGAAATAGAAAAATACCTCCAAAAATATAGCTTGCCCAAACTAACAGAGGAAGAAGTAAATATCCTAAACAGTCCCATCTCAGAAAAAGAAATAGAACAAACTATCAATCAACTCCCTAAGAAAAAACCCCAGGACCAGATGGATTTACATGTGAATTCTACCAAACATTTAAAGAACAATTAACTCCAATGTTATATAAACTATTTGAAAAAATAGGGATTGAAGGAGTCCTACCAAACTCCTTTTATGACACAGACATGGTACTGATACCTAAACCAGATAGGCTGAAAACAGAGAAAGAAAATTATAGACCAATCTCCCTAATGAATATTGATGCTAAAATCTTAAATAAAATATTAGCAAAAAGATTACAGAAAATCGTCACCAAGATAATACACTATGACCAAGTAGGATTTATACCAGGAATGCAGGGCTGGTTCAATATTAGGAAAACTATTAGCATAATTGACTATATCAATAACCAAACAAACAAAAACCATATGATCATCTCAATAGATGCAGAAAAAGCATTTGATAAAATCCAACATCCATTCCTAATAAAAACACTTGAGAGCATAGGAATAAATGGACTTTTCCTTAAAATAGTCAGAAACATATATTTAAAACCATCAGTAAGCATCATATGCAATGGGGAAAAACTGGAACCTTTCCCAGTAAGATCTGAAGTGAAGCAAGGTTGCCCACTATCACCATTATTATTTAATATCGTATTAGAAACACTAGCCTCGGCAATAAGAGCCAAGAAAGATATTAAAGGAATTAGAGTAGGCAATGAGGAAACCAAACTATCACTCTTTGCAGATGATATGATGGTATACCTAGAGAACCCCAGAGATTCTACTAAAAAGCTATTGGAAATAATTCATAATTTTAGCAAAGTAGCTGGCTACAAAATAAATCCCCATAAATCCTCAGCATTTTTATACATCACCAACAAAACCCAACAGCAAGAGATACAAAGAGAAATTCCATTCAGAATAACTGTTGATACCATAAAATATTTGGGAATCTATCTACCAAAGGAAAGTCAGGAATTATATGAGCAAAAATATAAAAAAGTCTCCACACAAATAAAGTCAGACTTAAATAATTGGAAAAATATTAAGTGCTCTTGGATCGGCCGAGCGAACATAATAAAGATGACAATACTCCGTAAACTAATCTATTTATTTAGTGCTATACCAATCAGACTTCCAAGAAAATATTTTATTGATCTAGAAAAAATAACAACAAAATTCATATGGAACAATAAAAAGTCGAGAATCTCAAGGGAATTAATGAAAAAAAAATCAAATGAAGGTGGCCTAGCTGTACCTGATCTAAAATTATATTATAAAGCAGCAGTCACCAAAACCATTTGGTATTGGCTAAGAAATAGATTAGTGGATCAGTGGAAAAGGCTAGGTTCACAAGACAGAATAGTCAATTATAGCAATCTAGTGTTTGACAAACCCAAAGCCCCTAACTTCTGGGAAAAGAATTCATTATTTGATAAAAAACTGCTGGGATAATTGGAAATTAGTATGGCAGAAATTAGGCATGGACCCACACTTAACACCATATACCAAGATAAGATCAAAATGGGTCTATGACCTAGGCATAAAGAACGAGATTATAAATAAATTAGAGGAACATAGAATAGTTTATCTCTCAGACTTGTGGAGGAGAAAGAAATTTGTGACCAAAGATGAACTAGAGACCATTACTGATCACAAAATAGAAAATTTCGATTACATGAAATTAAAAAGCCTTTGTACAAATAAAACTAATGCAAACAAGATTAGAAGGGAAGCAACAAACTGGGAAAACATTTTCACAGTTAAAGGTTCTGATAAAGGCCTCATTTCCAAAATATATAGAGAATTGACTCAAATTTATAAGAAATCAAGCCATTCTCCAATTGATAAATGGTCAAAGGATATGAACAGACAATTTTCAGAGGATGAAATTGAAACTATTACCATTCATATGAAAGAGTGTTCCAAATCATTATTGATCAGAGAAATGCAAATTAAGACAACTCTGAGATATCACTACACACCTGTCAGATTGGCTAAGATGACAGGAAAAAATAATGATGAATGTTGGAGGGGATGCGGGAAAACAGGGACACTAATGCATTGTTGGTGGAGTTGTGAATGAATCCAACCATTCTGGAGAGCAATCTGGAATTATGCCCAAAAAATTATCAAACTGTGCATACCCTTTGATCCAGCAGTGTTTCTATTGGGCTTATATCCCAAAGAAATACTAAAGAAGGGAAAGGGACCTATATGTGCCAAAATGTTTGTGGCAGCCCTGTTTGTAGTGGCTAGAAACTGGAAAGTGAATGGATACCCATCAATTGGAGAATGGCTGGGTAAATTGTGGTATATGAATGTTATGGAATATTATTGTTCTGTAAGAAATGACCAGCAGGATGAATACAGAGAGGACTGGTGAGACTTACATGAACTGATTCTAAGTGAAATGAGCAGAACCAGGAGATCATTATACACTTCGACAACGATATTGTATGAGGACATATTTTGATGGCATTGGATTTCTTTGACAAAGAGACCTGAGTTTCAATTGATAAATGATGGACAAAAGCAGCTACACCCAAAGAAAGAACACTGGGAAACGAATGTGAACTATCTGCATTTTTGTTTTTCTTCCCGTGTTATTTATACCTTCTGAATCCAATTCTCCCTATGCAACAAGAGAACTGTTCGGTTCTGCAAACATATATTATATCTAGGATATACTGCAACATATCCAACATATAAAGGACTACTTGTCATCTAGGGGAGGGGATGGAGGGAGGGAGGGAGGGAAAAAAAAATCGGAACAGAAACGAGTGTCAATATAAAGTAATTATTAAATAAAAATTTAAAAAAAAAAAAAAAAAAGGAGAGGGGCACAGCCCGGGGCAGCCTCTAATCTGCACAGTGGGGGACTCAGCCTGGGACAATAGAACGTTCCTCAGTATGATTGGCTTCCGGGCAGAGACTTCCAGTTCCAGTCTGAGCAGGGTATTCACTGGTCAGCTGCTAATATTCACAGCCCCACAGGGGGCTTTGGCCTCTGGTAGTGACACTTTCACCGATTAGTTTCTAGCCTTAGGGCAGTTGCTAATCTGCACAATGGGGTTCTCCACTGAGTACTTCCATAGCTCAGCCGTGCTCAATTACTTCCAGTTGGGGGTGAGAATTTTTGCCCAAAGCACCCACTTCCCTGCCTGAAGCCTGTTTACATCTTTTCTTGCTTTGCAGAGGAAGCTGGTAACCCTCTTGCCCTGAAGGCAGACCCTAAAGGCTTTTAAAAATGAGTAAAAAAATCAAAAGGATGATGGATAGCTTCTATACAGAACAAGAGCAGGTTTACAATCCCAAGGAGACTAATAGCAAACATTCTCAAGATAATACCCCAAAGGGGAATGTTACTTGGCCCCCTTTACATAATCCTTTCCTAGAAGAGACCGTTAAAAGTCTCAAAAGAGATTTAGAAGAAAAATGGGGAAAGAAAAGAGAAGCTTTGCAAGAAAGTAACAACTTCCTGAAATATGAATTGGAAAAGGTAAAAAATTTCAAGGAAGTGCTAGGAAACAGAATTTGTGAACTGGAAAAAGTAAAAAAAATTATCAAGAAAGTAAGATTTGTGAATTGGAAAAAATAAAGAATTCACAAGAAAGTAGGAATTGTGAATTGGAAAAAGAAAATAATTCGCTAAGAAAAAAAAAAAATAGTGAAATGGAAAAAAAAATTCCAGAGAGCAAAACAAGTTATTTAAAAACTCAATTGGACAAATATAAAAAGAAGTAAAAAAGCTAATGAAGAAAATAATTCATTAAAAATCAGAACTAAACAAATAGAAACCAATGATTCATTGAGAGCAAGAATCAGTCAAGCAAAATAAAATAAAAAAATGATAAATTGGAAAAAAACATAAAATATATACTTGGAAAAATGACAGACCTGGAAAATAGATCTAGGAGAGATAATCTGAGGATTTTTGGACTTTCTGAAAATTATGATGAAAAAAAAAAAAGAGCCTAGATACTATTTTATAGGAAATCATCAAAGAGAACTGTCCAGAGGTAATAGAATCAGAAGGTAAAATAGGTATTGAAAGAATTCATCGAACACATTCTGAAAAAGACGCTAAAATAAAAACTACAAGGAATATTGTGGCCAAATTTCAGAACTACCAGATTTAGGAAAAAATATTACAAACAGGACAGAATAAAGCAATTTAAATAATGAGGTGCCACAATAAGGATCATCGAAGATCTGGTTGCCTCCACATTAAAGCATTGAAGGGCCCGGAATCTGTTATTCTGAAAGGCAAAAGAACTTGGAATGCCACCAAGAATAAACTACCCAGCCAAGCTGAGCATTTTCTTCCACAGAAGAAGATGGACATTTAATGAAACAGATGAATTCCATTTGTTTCTAAGGAAAAAACAAGAACTAAACAAAAAATTTGATCTCTAACCATAGGACTCAAGAGAAGCAAAAAAAAAGTAAAAGGAACTCTTGAGAATTGTATTTCTGTTGTGTGTATAAAAAAAGCCGACATGTATAATTTGATTTTACTGATATAACATAAAAAAGGGAAGTAGAAATGAAAAAAGGATAATGTTAGAAAAGGGGAAAGGGGGGGATAAAAAGAGGGAAACTACATTCCATGAAGAGTCAAAGGAAACTTATCATATCTGAAGGAATTTAGAGAGGGGGAGGAATTCACACAATGTGAATCTAACTCATCAGAGTTGGCTCAAAGAGAAAGTAATTGACATACTTGTTATACAGAAAATCTTCTCTCACCTCATTAAAAAGGTAAAGAGGAAAAGGGAAAAGGAAAAGAGTAATAAGGGAAGGGTACAAAAAAGAGGCAGAGATTCAAAGTGGGGAGGGAGGGGTCCTAAAGAGGGTAAGCAGTGTGATACAAGTGGGGCACATAAGTTTAAAACTGGAAAAGAGGGTTGGGGGGGCAAGTAAAAGAAAAGCATAATCTGGGGATAATAAGGTGGCAGGAAATAAAGAATTAGTCATTTTATTTTATTTTATTTTTAATAATTATAACTTTTTATTGACAGAACCAATGCCAGGGTAATTTTTTATAACATTATCCTTTGCACTCACTTCTGTTCCAATTTTTCTCCTCCCTCCTTCCAACCCCTTCCCAGATGGCAAGCAGTCCTATACATGGTAAATATGTCACAGTATATCCTAGATACAATATATGTGTGAAGAACTGAACAGTTCTCTTGTTGCACAGGAAGAATTGGATTCAGAAGGTAAATATAACCTGGGAAGAAAAACAAGAATGCAAAAAGTTTGCATTCATTTGCCAGTGTTCTTTTTTTGAGTGTAGCTGCTTCCATCATTGATCAATTGAAACTGAATTAGATCTTCTCTTTGTCAAAGAAATCCACTTTCATCAGCATATATCCTCATACAGGATCGTTGCTAAAGATTGTTGCTAATGATCTCTTGGGTCTGCTCATTTCACTTAGCATTAGTTCATGTTCTCTTCAAGGTTCTCTGTATTGATCCTGCTGGTCATTTCTTACAAAACAATAATAGAATTAGTTATTTTAACCATAAATGTGAATGGGATGAACTCTCCCATAAAGCAGAGGTGGATAGCAGGTTAAATCAAAAATCAGAACTTTATAATATGTTGTTTACAGGAAACACATTTAAAGCAGGGAGATACATACAGAGTAAAGGTAAATGGTTGAAGCAGAATCTATGATGCTTCAGGTGAAGTCAAAAAAACAGGGGTAGCCATCCTTATCTCAAATCAAGCAAAAGCAAAAATTGATCTAATTAAAAGAGATAAGGAAGGAAACTATATCTTGCTAAAGGGTAGCATAGACAATGAAGCAATATCAATACTAAACAGATATGCACCAAGTAGTATAGCATCTAACTTCCTAAAGGAGAAGTTAAGAGAGTTGCAAGAAGAAATAGACAGCAAAACTGTAAGAGTGAGAGATATCAACCTTGCACTCTCAGAATTAGACAAATCAAACCACAAAACAAATAAGAAAGAAATTAAAGCGGTAAATAGAATATTAGAAAAAATAGGTATGATAGATCTTTGGTGAAAACTGAATGGAGACATAAAGGAATATATTTTCTTCTCAGCAGTTCATGGAACCTATATGAAAATTGACCATATATTAGGACATAAAGACTTCAAAATTAAAATCAGGAAGGCAGAAATAGTAAATGCTTTTTTTTCAGATCATGAAGCAATAAAAACTACATTCAACAAAAAGTTAGGGGTAAATAGACCAAAAAGTAATTGGAAAGTAAAGAACCTCATCTTAAAGAACGATTGGGTGAAACAGCAAATTATAGATACAATTATTAATTTCACTCAAGATAATGACAATGATGAGACATCATACCAAAATTTGTGGGATCCAGCCAAAGTGGTAATAAGAGGAAATTTTATATCCTTAGAGGCTTACTTGAATAAAATAGAAAAAGAGAAGACCAATGAATTGGGCTTGCAACTAAAAAAGCTAGAAAAAGACCAAATAAAAAACCCCCAATCAAATAGTAATTTGAAATTCTAAAATTAAAAGGAGAAATTAATAATATTGAAAGTAAAAAAAAAATTATTGAACTAATGAATGAAACTAAGAGATGAATTTATGAAAACAAAACAATAAAATAGATAAGCCTTTGGCAAATCTGATTAGAAAAAGAAGAGAGGAAAATCAAATTAGTAATCTTAAAAATATAAAGGAAGAACTTTCCAGCAATGAAGAGGAAATTAGAGAAATAATGAGTTACTATGCCCAACTTTATGCCAATAAATTTGATAACCTAAGTGAAATGGATGACTACCTCCAAAAATATAAGCTTCCCAGATTAACAGAGGAGGAAGTAATTGGTTGAATAGTCCCATTTCAGAAAAAGAAATAGAACAAGCTATTAATCAACTCCCTAAGAAAAAATCCCCAGGACCAGATGGATTTACATGTGAATTCTACCAGACATTCAAAGAAAAATTAGCCCCAATGCTTTGTAAACTATTTGATAGAATAGGGAATGAAGGAGTCCTACCAAATTCCTTTTATGACACAGACATGGTACTGATACCTAAACCAGGTAGGTTGAAAACAGAGAAAGAAAATTATAGACCAATCTCCCTAATGAATATTGATGGTAAAATCTTAAATAAGATATTAGCAAAAAGACTACAGAAAATCATCACCAGAATAATACACCATAATCAAGTAGGATTTATACCAGGAATGCAGATCTGGTTCAATATTAGAAAAACTGTCAGTATAATTTGGTCATATAAATAATCAAATTAACCAAAAAAAAAAATCATCTCAATAGATGCAGAAAAAGTATTTGATAAAATACAACATCAATTCCTATTAAAAGCCCTTGAGAGTATAAGAATAAAAGGACTTTTCCTTAAAATAATCAGTAGCATTTATTTAAGACCATCAGTAAGCATCATATGTAATTGGGACAAACTGCAACCATTCCCAATAAGATCAGGAGTGAAGCAAGATTGTCTACTATCACTACTACTGTTCAATAACAGGGACACTGATACATTGTTGGTGGAATTGTGAATATATCTAGCCATTGTGGAGAGCAATTTGGAACTATGCTCAAAAAGTTATCAAATTGGGCATACCCTTTCATCCAGCAGTGTTGCCATTGGGCTTATATCCCCAAGAGATCTTAAATAAGTGAAAGGGACCTGTATGTGCAAGAATGTTTGTGGTAACTCTCTTTGTAGTGGCCAGAAACTGGAAACTGAGTAGACACCCATCAATTGGAGAATGGCTGAAGAAATTATGGTATATGAATATTATGGAATATTATTGTTCAGTAAGAAATGACCAACAGGATGATTTCAGAAAGGCCTGCAGAAACTTACACAAACTGATGCTGAGTGAAATGAGCAGAACAAGGAGATCATTACATACTTCAACAACCATACTATATGATGATCAATTTTGATTCACATGGCCATCTCCAGCAATGAGACGAACCAAATCAGTTCCAATAGAGCAGTAATGAATTGAACCAGCTATACCCAGCAAAAGAATTCTGGGAGATGATTATGAACTATTACATAGAATTACCAATCCCTATATTTTTGTTCGCCTGCATTTTTTATTTCCTTCACAGGCTAATAGTACACTATTTCAAAGTCCGATTCTTTTTGTACAGCAAACTAACTGTTAAGACATGTATACTTATATTGTATTTAATTTATACTTTAACATTCTTAACATGTATTGGTCAGTCTGCTATCGGGGGAGGGGATGGGGGGAAGGAGGGGAAAATTGGAACAAAAGTTTTGGCAATTGTCAATGCTGCATATCACTTGTAAATAAAAGGCTATTAAAATTTTAAAAAAAAGGAAAGAATCCATCGCTCACTTCCTAAAAAAGACGACAAAATAAAAATCCAAGGAATAGTGTAACTAAATTCCAGAATTATCAGATGAAGGAGAAAATACTGCAAAGAGGCAGAAACAAAAAATTCAAATACCTTGGAGCCACAATAAGGATTATCCAGGACCTAGCATCATCCACTATAAAGGACTTAATGACATCAAATATGATATTCTGGAGGACAAAGGAGCTGCACCCAAGAATCAACTAACATAAAACTAAGCATTATCTTTCAGGGGAAAAGATGGATATTCAATAAAATAGAGGATTTACTTTTTTTTTATGGAAAGAATAGAGCTGAACAGAAAATTTGATATTCAGTACAAAACTTAAAAGAAACATAAAAAGAAAAAAATACAGGAAAAACATGATTTTTAAAGGATAAAATGTATACATTTTTATATTGGAATGTTTAACTCTTAAGAAATCTAGCTTTGTTAAAATATATTTAGAAAGTGAAGTTATAATTTGATATTATTGCAATGATATAAAAATAATCTAAGAGTGGGAAAAGAATTGTACTGGAAGAGAAAAGGAGAGGTAAAATGGAGTAAATTACATCACATGAAGAGGTAAAAAAGACCTATTATAGTTGAGGAAAAGAAAGAAGGGAATGAGCATTGTTTGAACCTTAATCTCATCATATTTAGATTAAAAGAGAGAATATCAGAAATATTTAGTTTGATATAGAAACTTTCCTGGTAGGAAAGTCAGAAGGAAAAGGGAAAAGCAAAGTCAGAGGCTACTAGAAGGGAAAGCAGATGCAGATGGAGAAAGAGATAAGAAAAGGGAATTGGCTATAAAAGAGAAGAGCAGATTAAGGGAAGTAGTGGTCAGAAAGAAACTATTGGTGACTATGTAAAGGGAAAAAAGAAAGGAAAGAAAAAAGTATCACTTGGGCAAAATAAGACGGCAAGAACTACAGAGTTAGTAATTTTGACTGTGAATGTGAATGGGATGAACTCTGATAAAACAGAACCAGAGAGCAGACTGGATTGAAATCTGTAATCTTACAATATGTTGTTTACCAAAAAAAAAAAAAAAAAAAAAAAAAAAAATTAAAGCAGTGATAAGGGACAGAGCCACGTTGATGGAGAGCAGACCCAGCTTTCTATGACCTCCTCAGACCTTCTCTTGATCTAACAGCAAATTAAGCCTCTGAACTGTTTTTGGAGTGAGAGATATATAAAGTACAACACATTTCCAGAGGAAGATATGTTGGAAGAACTTCAGAAAAGGTTGGTTTCAATTAGGCAGGGGGCAGTTTAGAGAGTCCAGGGCAAGAAATTGGGGCAGAGAGCCAGAGCATAGTGTCAGCACACTGGGGAAACTTTTTTGAGGCTCCTGGGCTACTCTGTCTTGGTTGTAAGCCGGTGGTATAACAGATTTGCTGTAAGACACCCAAAGGTAAATACAAAAGGCAAATTGTAAGCCACAGAGTCTCAGAAAAACTCAGGACCTGGCCATGATTACCCAGCACCCAAAGTCCTTCAGAGACACCAGCAAACTAAAGCAGGTGTTTCCCCTTTACCTTACGAGCAGATCTCAACCCTTCAAAAAACGAGGGAAAAAAAGCAAAAAGATTATAGAAAAGTTGTATGCAGAGAGAGAACAGACCCAAACCATGAGGTTCCTGGAGGCAAATCAACTGCAGATGAAGACCCAAAGGGGGAATATAAGCTTTCTTGAAGGCTTTCTTGAAAGATTTCACAAATGATCTTAAAAGAGAGTTAAAAGAAAAATGGGGTAAGGAAATGAGATCTTTGCAAAATAGTATAGAAAAAGAAAGACAGAAATAATCTGAAGAAAACTCCTTTTTTTTTTTTTTTTTTTTTTGATCTCTAATAGCTTTTTATTGACAGAACCCATGCCAGGGTAATTTTTTACAGTATTATCCCTTGCACTCACTCCTGTTCCGATTTTTCCCCTCCTACCCTCCATCCCCTCCACCAGATGGCAAGCAGTCCTTTGCATGATAAATAGGTTACAGTATATCCTAGATACAATATATGTGTGCAGAACCGAACAGTTTTCTTGTTGTACAGGGAAAATTGGATTCAGAAGGTATAAATAACCCGGGAGAAAAACAAAAATGAAGCAGTTTATATTCATTTCCCAGTGTTCTTTCTTTGGGTGTAGCTGCTTCTGTCTATCCTTGATCAATTGAAACTGAATTAGCTCTCTTTATCAAAGAGATCCACTTCCATCAGAATATATCTTCAAACAGTATCGTTATTGAGGTATATAATGATCTCCTGGTTCTGCTCATTTCACTTAGCATCAGTTCATGTAAATCTCACCAGTCCTCTCTGTATTCATCCTACTGGTCATTCCTTTTATTCAACCAATCTCCAATTGATGGGCATCCATTCATTTTCCAGCTTCTAGCCACTACAAACAGGGCTGTCACAAACATTTTGGCACATACAGGTCCCTTTCCTTTCTTTAGTATCTCTTTGGGATATAAGCCCAGTAGAAACACTGCTGGATCAAAGATTATGCACAATTTGATAACTTTTTGAGCATAGTTCCAAATTGCTCTCCAGAATGGCAGGATGTGTTCACAATTCCACCAACAATGTATCAGTGAACCTGTTTTCCCACATCCCCGCCAACATTCGGCATTATCTTTCCCTGTCATTCTATCCAATCTGACAGATGTGTAGTGATATCTCAGAGTTGTCTTAATTTGCATTTCTCTGATAAATAATGATTTGGAGCATATTTTCATATGTCTATAAATAGTTTCAATTTCTTCATCTGAGAATTGTCTGTTCATATCCTTTGACCATTTATCATTTGGAGAATGGCTTGATTTCTTATAAATTAGAGTCAATTCTCTATATATTTTGGAAATGAGGCCTTTATCAGAACCTTTGACTATAAAAATGTTTCCCCAGTTTATTATTTCCCTTCTAATCTTGTCTGCATTTGTTTTGTTTGTACAAAAACTTTTCAATTTGCTATAATAAAAAATTTCTATTTTGTGGTCAATAGTGATCTCTAGTTCTTCTTTGGTTATAAATTCCTCCCTCTTCCACAAGTGTGAGAGGTAAACTATCCTATGCTCTTCCAATTTATTTATAATCTCATTCTTTATGCCTAGGTCATGAACCCATTTTGACCTTATCTTGGTGTATGGTGTTAAGTGTGGGTCCATGTGTAATTTCTGCCATACTAATTTCCAATTTTCCCAGCAATTTTTGTCAAATAATGTGTTTTATCCCCAAAACTGGGATCTTTGGATTTGTCAAACACTAGATTATTAAAGTTATTGGCTGTTTTGTCCTATTCCATTGATCAACTAGTCTATTTCTTAGCCAATACCAGATGGTTTTAGTAACTGCTGCTTTATAATATAATTTTAGATCTGGTACAGCTAGGCCACCTTCATTCGATTTTTTTTTTCATTAATTCCCTTGAAATTCTTGACCTTTTGTATTTCCACATGAACTTTGTTGTTATTTTTTCTAGGTCAGCAAAGTACTTTTTTGGGAGACTGATTGGTATAGTGCTAAGTAAATAGATTAGTTTAGGTAGTATTGTCATCTTTATTATATTTGCTCACCCAATCCAAGAGCATTTAATATTTTTCCAGTTGGGTAGATCAGACTTAATTCGTGTGGAAAGTGTTTTGTAGTTTTGCTCATAAAGTTTCTGATTTTCCCTTGGCAGATAGATTCCTAAATATGTTATACAATCAGTAGTTACTTTAAATTGAATTTCTCTTTGTAATTCTAACAATTGGGTTTTGTTAGTGATATATAAGAATGCTGATAACTTAGGTGGGTTTATTTTATACCCTGCAACTTTGCTGAAGGTGTGGATTGTTTCTAATAACTTTTCAGTAGAGTCTCTGGGGTTCTCTAAGTATACCATCATATCATCAGCAAAGAGTGATAATTTGGTTTCCTCATTGCCTATTCTTATTCCTTTAATCTCTTTCTCAACTCTTATTGCCAAAGCTAGCATTTCTAATCATTAATTTTAATTATTAAATATTAACATATTTAATTATTAAATAGTATTTATTAAATATTAAATAGTAACAGTGATAGTGGGCAACCTTGTTTTACTCCTGATCTTATTGGGAATGGTTGTAGTTTGTCCCCGTTACATATGATGCTTACTGCTGGTTTTAAATAGATGCTACTGATTATTTTAAGGAAAAGTCCATTTATTTCTATACTCTCAAGAGTTTTTAATAGGAAGGGATGCTGGATTTTATCAAATGTTTTTTCTGCATCTATTGAGATGATCATATGTTTTTTGTTAATTTGGTTATTAATATGGCCAATTGTACTGATAGTTTTCCTAATATTGAAACAGCCCTGAATTCCTGGTATAAATCTTACTTGATCGTGGTGTATTATCCTGGGGATAATTTTTTGTAGTCTTTTTGCTAATATCTTATTTAAGATTTTAGCATCAATATTCATTAGGGATATTGGTCTATAATTTTCTTTCTCTGTTTTCAACCTACCTGGTTTAGGTATCAGTACCATGTCTCTGTCATAAAAGAAATATGGTAGGACTCCTTCATTCCCTATTTTTTCAAATATTTTATAAAACATTGGGACTAATTGTTCTTTGAATGTTTGGTAGAATTCACATGTAAAACGATCTGGTCCCAGGGATTTTTTTTTAGGGAGTTGATTAATAGCTTGTTCTATTTCTTTTTCTGAAATGGGACTATTTAAGCAATATACATCCTCCTCTCATAACCTGGGAAGCTTATATTTTTGGAGGTAGTTATCCATTTCGCTTAGGTTATCAAATTTATTAGCATAAATTTGGGCAAAGTAACCCCTTATTATTTCTTTAATTTCCTCTTCATTGTTGGAAAGTTCTCCCTTTTCATTTTTAAGACTACTCATTTGATTTTCCTCTCTCCTTTTTCTAATCAGATTTACCAAAAGTTTATCAATTTTATTGGTTTTTCATAAAACCAACTCTTAATTTTATTTATTAGTTCAATAGTTTTTTTTTTACTTTCTATATTATTAATTTCTCCTTTTAATTTTAGAATTTCAAGTTTAGTAATTGATTGGGGGTTTTTAATTTGGTATTTTTCTAGCTTTTTAAGTTGCAGGCCCAATTCATTGACCTTCTCCTTCTCTATTTCATTCAAGTAAGCCTCTAAAGATATAAAATTTCCCCTTATTACCAATTTGGCTGCATCCCATAAATTTTGGTATGATGTCTCACCGTTGTCATTATCTTGAGTGAATATATTATTTGTGTCTATAATTTGCTGTTTCACCCAATCATTCTTTAAGATGAGATTATTTAGTTTCCATGCTTTTTGGTCTAGTTACACCTAACTTTTTGTTGAATGTAGTTTTTATTGCATTGTGATCTCAAAAGAAAGCATTTACTATTTCTGTCTTCCTGCATTTAATTTTCAGTTCTTTATGTCCTAATATATGGTCAATTTTTGTGTAGGTTCCATGAACTGCTGAGAAGAAAGTTTACTCCTTTCTGTCACCATACAGTTTTCTCCAGAGATCTATCATATCTAATTTTTCTAATATTCTAATTGCCTCTTTAATTTCTTTCTTATTTGTTTTGTGATTTGATTTATCTAATTCTGAGAGTGCAAGATTGAGATCTCCCACTATTATAGTTTTGCTGTCTATTTCTTCTTGCAGCTCTCTTTATTTCTCTTTTAAGAATTTAGATGCTACACCACTTGGTGCATATATGTTTAATATTGATATTGCTTCATTATCCATGCTACCCTTTAGCAAGATATAGTGCCCTTCCTTATCTCTTTTAATTAGATCAATTTTTGCTTTTGCTTGATCAGAGATCAGGATGGCTACCCCTGCTTTTTTGACTTCACCTGAAGCATAATAGATTTTGTTCCAACCTTTTACTTTTAACCTGCATGTATCTCCCTGCTTCAGGTGTGTTTCCTGTAAACAACATATTGTAGGATTCTTGCCTTTAATCCATTCTGCTAACTGTTTCCTCTTTGTGGGGGAGTTTACCCCATTCACATTTATGGTTAAAATGACCAATTCTGTATTACTTGTCATCTTGTTAACCCCTGTTTATGCTTTTCTCCCTTCTTTCTCCCTTCCCCCCTTTCCCAGTATTAAGCTTGTGAGCACCACTTGCTTCTCACAGCCCTCCCTTTTTAGTATCTCTCCTCCCACCTTAGAGTTCCTCCCCCTATCTTACCCCTTTCACTCCCAGTTTCCATATTCCCTTCTGCTTAGCTTATTCCTTCTCTTTTCACTTTTCCCTTCTCACTATTCAATGAGGTGGGAGAAGTTTCACCATAAATTGAATATGTCTAAAATTTTTCTCTTAAAGCCAATTCTCAAGGCAGTAAGAACCCCACTATATTCATTCCCCTCCATTCTTTCTCTCAGATATAATAGGTTTCCTTTGCCTCTTCATGAGATGTAGTACCCCCACTTTACCCTTTTTCTGGTACAATGTCCTTTCCACATCTAGTTTCTAGAACAAGGTATACATGTATCTTTTATACATCTTTATTGCAGAAATATAGTTCCCAAGATTAATCTTTACCTTTTTAGATTTCTCTTGAGTTCTATATTTGTAGATCAAACTTTTTGTTAAATTTTGGCTTTTTCATCAAAAATAGGTGAAATTCGCTTACTTTGTTGAATGTCCATCTTCTTCCCTGGAAAAAGATGCTCATTCTGGCTGGGTAAGTTATTTTTGGTTGCATACCAAGTTTCTTAGCCTTTCGGAATATCATATTCCAGGTCCTTCAATCCTTTAATGTGGATGCTGCTAGATCCTAGGTGATCCTTATTGTGGCTCCTCGATGCTTGAATTGAATATTTCTAGCTGCTTGTAGTATTTTTTCCTTCATCTGAGGGTTCTGGCATTTGGCCACTATATTTCTTGGTGTTTTGATTTTAAGATCCCTTTCAGTAGGTGATCGATGAATTCTTTCAATGTCTATTTTTACTCTCTGTTTCTATGACTTCAGGGCAGTTCTCTTTGGTAATTTCCTGGAAAATAGTGTCCAGGCTCTTTTTTTCATCATACTTTTCTGAGAGTCCAATAATCCTCAGATTGTCTCTCTTGGATCTGTTTTCCAGGTCTGTTGTTTTCCCCAGAAGGGATTTCACATTCTTTTCCATTGTTTGATTTTTTTGGATTTGCTTGACTGATTCTTCTTGTCTCCTTGAGTCATTCAATTCCAATTGTTCAATTCTGATTTTCAATGAGTTATTTTCTTCACTCACTTTTTAAATATCTTTTTCTAATTGTCCAACTGAGTTCTTTTTTTCTATGGAATTTTTTTTCCATTTTGCCAATTTTATTTTTTAGAGAGCTATTTTCTGTTTCCAGTTCACTAATCCTATTTTTCAAGGATTTTATCTCTTTATTCACTCTGTCTTTAAATGAGTGGGATGACTTCTCCAGACTCTCTTGCCAAGCCTCCCTCTCCTTTTCCCATTTTTCTTCTAACTCTGTTGTGAGATTCTTTTTAATTTCTTCTATGAGGTTCATGTGTGCTGAGGAACAGATGATCTCTCCTTTGGGGATTCACCTGGGGACTGCCTGTTTTTAGTCTCCTCAGGGTTTAGAGTCTGTTCTCTATCCATATAGAAGCTGTCAAGGGTTAAGGTCCTTTTCAATTTTTTGCTCATTTTGTCAGAGAAGAACCAAAGACAAACTAGCAAAAAGAAAAAAAGAAAAAACCCTAAATGGAGTCTGCTTTTTTTGGGGGGGGAGGGGCTGGGTGGTGTTACCGAGCTTCCTCTACAGACTGTGGGGGCAGCAGCAAGGCACTAGCAGGAATGTGCTGCGCCTGCACTCTGAGACTCCTAGAGCGTGCTGAGACACTGTGGGGGAGGGGTGGTCCAATTCCAAGAGGCTCCAGCTGTTTGGGGTTGTATTCTTCACCCCTGATGTTTTTAGCTTCTCTGCTGGGCCACTGACTTGCTGCCAGAGCAAAGTATCCAATCCTGTAGCAAAACTCTCCCTGCAGAGACGGCTGAGATCACACCCCACCCCACCCCACTCCAGTCTGCTTGGCTGTGAGCTGCCTCCTGTGCTCTCGCTGCTGCTGCCTGCCCTCAACCTGCGCCCGATCTAAAATTGTCCCTGCCCTTGAGCAAAAACAGACTTTTCCTGGCGAATTTCAAGGATGTCTTCTCTTGGTAACTATTTGTGGGTTTTTTTTTTCAGTCAAGCATTAATTCAGAGGCTTATAATGAAATGGATTTTGAGAGAAAACACAGAGCTTACACAGCTGCATGCCTCCTCTCCTCCATCTTGGTCGGAAAAACTTGTGTACTTTAGTTGTGCCTCTTGAGTTGTTTTGCTATTTACTTAACTTTGCTCCACCCATGGATCTTTCCCTCATTTTCTCTCACTTTTTCCTCCCCATTTTTCCAATTCACAATAATCTACATATCTTATTCCACTTTCATTAATCTAAACATCCTTCTAAATCCCACTTTATCCTATTCCACACTTTCCTTACTTCTTTATTCTTTTCTCATTAATCTAAACACCATTCTATATCATGTTCCCTCTCTCCACTTACTCCTTAATAGATTTTGGACAGTGCTACAAACATTTATATTTGCGTTTTTGTTTTTTAACATTTTTCTAAAGAGTTTTGCTTTTTAGAGTCATCATATTTAGCTTTGCCTTAATCTTTCTTTTGAGCTTTTCAGTTATTTTATTATACTTTTAAGCCTTATAATAGCATTTTATTTTTCAAAATGCATGCAAAGATAATTTTCAACATTAACCCTTGCAAAACCTTGTGTTTCAAAATTTTCTCCCTTCCTGCCTTTCGCCCCCCTTCGCTAGACAGCAGGAAATCCAATATATATTTTTATATTGAGTTTTACTCCTAAGGTACAGAGGACACTCTCCCATGTTTCCTTTGCAAAGGGATAAGGTATTCATTGTCTTGAACTAGACCAATCTATTGTGAAGGGGTTTTAAGGCTTGTAATTTACCTTGTGCACTGGATCTTGAGGTCTCACAGCTGTCATGCTGAACTAGGACTGAGTAGTCTCAGCTACTCATCTGTGTTGTAACTAAGGGCCTCCTGTTGCATTGTGCCTGTGCTGGGTTTAGCTTCCTTTTTTTTTCCCTTTTAAAATATATATATATATATATATTTATGAATTTATTTATTTTTAAAACACATTGCTTTGTGAATCATGTTGGGGGAGAAAAATAGAAGAAAAGGGAAAACCATGGGAGATAAAAAAAATAAGAAAAAAGAAGTGAACATATCATGTATTGATTTACATCCAAGCTCTTTGGGCACAGTTCCAAGTTGCTCTCCAGAATGATTGAATCATTTCACAACTCCACCAACAATGCATTAATGTCTCAGTTTCCCCACATTCCCTCCAACATTTGTCATTATCTTGTTCTGTCATCTTAGCCAGAGAGATGTGAGGTGGTGCCTCAGAGTTATTTTTAATTTGCATTTCTCTAATCAATGGTGATTTTTGAGCTTTTTTTTGTATGATTGTAGATGGCTTTAATTTTGTCATTTGAAAATTGTCAGTTCATATCCTTTGACCATTTATCAGTGCTTAGTTCCTTTTTAATCCAAATGAAATAGACTTTCCTGAAGTCTTTCTAAATTATTTTAAGCTGGAATTTTTTTTCTTTCCATTTTTTTATGGGTTCTGTCACTCCAGAATGTATTTAGAGGCTTGATCTAGCATTGTTTTGTGTGATGACCACGTATTTTAAAATCAGTTGGATGCAGGAATTCAGGTTAAGGAAAATCTTCAATCTTTATTCTCTGTGGAAGGGAAGGGGGATTAACAATGTGTGCAGCTGTGACAGGAATCCAGCCAGCAGTCTCTCTCTGCTTCTCTTCCTACCCCTCTGCCTCCACCCACCAAAATCATCCCTACGTCATTTCCTATACAACACATCAGGACTTGCACAAAGAGTGAGTGGGGGCCATTCTTTCTCCAACCATATATATTAATAGAGTATGGTCCAATTACTATTTAGCCTTATGTGCTTGGGACCTCAGTGCATCAACTTGAGCCTCAGCCCATTTAGCCTCACATGCTTGGGACTCAGTGCATCAATTTGAGCCTCAGCCCATTACAGTTTTGAATGGAAATTGGGAAGGTAACTTCCTTTTTTCTAATTTTTTTTTTATTTCTGAGACTTTGATCACTCACTCTATGCAGGTACGCATATGCCTCTAAGTGTCTATTTAGCATAATAGATTTCACTGTAGTCACTTATTTAAATTTCTGTGTAAATACTTATTTTGAATGTTTTCCTAATAAACAATTTCTTCTTAGATTCATCTTTTGAATTTAATAATCTCTTTTGTGAGTGAGTTGATCTCATTCACATTGATTATTCAAATAATTATGTATTTCCTTCCATACTATTGGCTAATAATTTTCAATCACCCCTCTCACTGCCCTCTCTTTACAATTAAACTTGTGGTAAGGAAGTCATATGCTCAGCACTAAAGATCTAAGCTTGGAATATTCAATAATTCTTAATAGTTAACATCATTGTGTATTTTATATATACATTCTTCTAGTCTTATTTCCTGAATTGGGATTCTTCTAAATGATAAGATTCTTATAAACTGCTTGCATTTTTGTTTTTCTTCCCGGGTTATTTATACCTTCTGAATTCAGTTCTCCCTGTGTAACAAGAAAACTTCAGTTCTGCACACATATATTGTATCTAAGATATACTGTAACCTATTCAACATGTAAAGGACTGCTTGCCACCTAGGGGAGGGATTGGAAGGAGGGAGGAGAAAAATCAGAACAGAAGTGAATGCAAGGATAATGCTGTAAAAAATTACCCTGGCATGGGTTCTATCAATAAAAAGTTATTTTAAAAAAAATGATAAGATTCTTTATAATCTTGAAGGTAATGTCATTCCTTATCTATTTTATTTAGGTTCCTGTCATTTTTATATGTTTTTGAGTATTACATACTCTAAGAATATCAGTTCAGATCAAGAAACTTCCAATTTTAAAGACATCCCAAGCAATCTTTTACTTCATCTTCTGCTCTGAATTTTGCAAGTTCCTGACCCTGTTTTAGGCCAGAATTACATCATTGGAATTTTGCCCATAGTTGGATCTCTAGTAGATAGCAGTTGGTCTCCACTGTAGTCATTTGGCACTGTAGATTCAAAATGGCAGAACTATAGGATATTGGGATTCACATTCATTTTTTTCATGCATCAGTGTACAGCAGCTTAAGTCTCTTTTGGAATATTCTTTATCATGCATTTATGCCTGGTTCTGACAAAATCACAAACTCAAGATTAGCCCTTCTACTGGATCCCTTCCTATAATGTAAGTTGTTGAAATGACAAATGTTCTCTTTAGATCATTACCTTATTTGATGTTCTACATTCATCTTTATTGAAGGTATGGGAGAGAGCTGAATTGTACTATTCTCTCTATTGTATCATGTTTCCAATCTCTTCTTCACTTTTTCTTTATACAGGATAATTATATAGCACTAAGTCTATCTACTTATTATTACTTTTTTAAACCACATGACCAGTCTTTTTTTTTTTCACACATATAATTTTTGATAATGTTATTTATTCCATCTTTCACTATGGCATACCCCAGCTGCACCAAACAAGTACCTTTCCATTGATTTATTTGTGATTTACATGTTTAATTAAGGAGGAATTTTAGTTATTCATGGCTTTTTACATCTAACAATATTTGACCCCAGACAATATTTAAAGAATACATAATTGCCAATCTATACTTTGAGCAGGATTTTTCTCATTGAAAATTCTTTATAGAAATGAAATTAGTGTTCTGGAACTCACTCCCTCATTTTTATTTGTTTGAAAAAATTTTACAGGATTAATTATGATCATTGATTTTCTAATATTTACATATTCATCTTTCTGCATAAATTCTATTTGAATTTAGTGAATAATTTTTGGACACATTAAAATAGAATTCTGTCAGTATTATGATAACAATTTTGGCATACATATTAATTGGTTACAATGGCCTATAGTTATTTTTTCTTTTGTCACTTCTATCTCAGATAAATAATTTGATAGTGTATTTTATTTGACAATCATTGTGAATTACATTTATAGTATAGATATTTTTTCTTATTAGAATATTGATAGAATTCACATCCAAATCTATTTGAAATTTTATTTCCCCCCCATTGCTCTGTCACTGGTTGATAAAATAAAGATGTCTTACTTTCTTCCTTTACTGATTTACATTTAAATCCTTACATTCTCCATTTCTATAATTTTCTTACAATGTTTTTATTTCTTCGTCTCCCAATTTTTCATTCCATACATCTATGTACTATTTCAACAAAACCAATTACAATTTCAGAATTGGGTGAATGGGTTGTGAAAAAGGAATGAATGTCATCAGACTTGTGCAAGTAACTCCCCAAATCAAAAAGTTCCTCTGACAATACAAAACAATAACTCATCTGTATCTTATTGTTTTATAGAGTTGACTGAAGTATTAAGAGTCTAAGTACATTCTTATAAGTTTCACAATTAGTATGTCAAAAACCAGACTTAACCTTCATACCTCCTGACTTAGTAAGGTCTATACCCATTCTATCATGCTACTTCTCTGTGGTAGGAGAAAATAACTGAGAACAGATTTTGGGAAATTCATAATTACTACCATATGGTACAGCTCTCTGAGATGTATATTAAGTTATAGTTAAGTATAACAAAAATCTATACTTTGTAAAAACCTGAAGCAATAATATCAAATTGAGAGTAATTCTAAAGTCAGACAAGGGGAACAATGACCCAGTATTTAGCAACATAGAATAAAGAAATCTATATTATCCACATTAGCTTTAAATTGTAGCTGGAATGAAAAAGGAATTTCACTGAATGTTGTATAATTCCATTGGTTAAAATTGTTAGCTGAGAAGATTTCATGATAATGTACTACTTTTGCTTCCATCTTAATGGTGTAATATATGTTACATCAGATACAGTTGATGCTAAGGTTGGTTTTGCTGAACAGTTATTTTTTCTTTCTTTTTAATTTTTATTATAAGGCAAGTAAATGGTATAAGATGCAGACTATTTGACTTTTATTAAGAAAAAAAGCTGAATTCCACTTTTACATTAGACACTAAGCTAGTTATATGATCATTTAACTTCCCAGCTTCAGGTTCTGCATCTTTAAAAAAAAAAAAAAAGGTGATATATTAACATCTACCTCAAAATGTTTTGACAACCATTAAATAAAACTTAAATGCTATTAATGTAAATGAAGTCTCTCTGGGAAGGAGAGGGGGATCGATCAATTCAGAAATGAACTTGATGGTATTAGGTCCATGCCCTAAAGAGATTGAAGGAAAAGGACCCATATGTGCAAAAATATATTTGCAGCACCTCTTTTTGTGGTAGCAAAGAATTAGGAATTCTTTGCATGCACACACACACATAAACTCATGTCAAAAGAAATGAACAGAATCTGGAGAATATTTTACAACAATATTGTAAAGATGATCAGTTTTGAAAGAAGCTGCTCTGATCAGTACAATAATCTTAGTTAATTTTAAAGTATACATAGTGGAAAATACTATAAATTTCCAGAGAGATAAGTGATGAATCTCAGTACAGGCCGAAACATATTATTTTTCATTTTGTTTTGATTGTATTTTTAAATTTATTTATATTTTGTTTTATTTTTGCAGCATGACTAATTGAAAATATTTTATCTAACAAGATTTATGCTGGGTATCATATTTATCATTTTCTCAATGGATAGAGGAAGAACTTAAGGGAGGGAGATAATTTTGGAACTCTAAAAAATTCATTTAAAAAACTCTAAGTTAAAAAAAATAATGATAAACATTCTATCAAAAATAAATGAAAGAGGTGTGATATAAAATAATAAATAAAAATAATGAATTTTTAAAATACAAAAAAAAATTAGTTACTGTTATTACCACTTTATTTTGCCTTGATCATTTGCCTGAAAAGTGAGCATGGTAGAGGATGGAAAAAGAAGTAAGATCATCAAACTTAGGGATTGAAAAGTATGATTTCCTTGCAGACATTGCCATAGCATCATTTGAAATTCAAAATCATGGATTTCTAAAATTAATAACACCCAATCATCAGCTTTGATCTGGGGAGACTTTATCAACTCCCAAAAGACTTTATAGAAAAGTTGAATTGTAAGAAGGAATATGAAAGGAGATCACTTGTAAAATGGGCATAATAAACAGAGGCAAGAATAAGACATGAGAACAAAAGAAGTAGATAGAATATGTGCTTGAAATGAGTGACAGGAGTGAGATGGATAAATATAGCAGATGAAAATTGGAGAAGAAATGTAGTCAGAAGCTGAACAGTGGGGATTTGAAGAGTCAGGACAAGAATGCAAAAAGTTACTTTATTATGGTTCATAACTATCACCCCTTTTTCTCCTTTTAGTATTTTGCATATTTCTAAAGTACTGAAAGTCACTCTGAATATCATCAGAAAAGCATATCTATAGAGTGTTATCAGGGTTCTGAAATTTTAATAAGATTTCTTTTAAAAATTGTAGTGTAATTCTAGCCAAGGAGATTTTTGTTGAATATGCTCCTATTTATTTATTTATTTATTTTTACATTTCTTTTTTTTTTTTAATTTAAATTTTATTTTATTTAATAATAACGTTGTATTGACAGAATCCATGCCAGGGTAATTTTTTACAACATTATCCCTTGCACTCGCTTATGTTTCGTTTTTTTCCCCTCCCTCCCTCCACCCCCCCCCCAAGATGGCAAGCAGTCCTATATATGTTAAATATGTTGCAGTATATCCTAGATACAATACATATTTGCAGAACTGAACAGTTCTCCTGTTGCACAGGGAGAATTGGATTCAGAAGGTAAAAATAACTCGGGAAGAAAATCAAAAATGCAAATAGTTCACATTCATTTCCCAGTGTTCCTTCTCTGGGTGTAGCTGTCTCTGTCCATCATTTATCCATTGAAACTCAGTTAGGTCTCTTTGTCACAGAAATCCACTTCCATCAGAATACATCCTCATACAATATCGTTGTCGAAGTGTATAATGATCTCCTGGTTCTGCTCATCTCACTTAGCATCAGCCCATGTAGGTCTCTCCAAGCCTCTCTGTATTCATCCTGCTGGTCATTCCTTTTTTTTTTTTAATTTTTTATTTAATAATTACATTATATTGACACTCATTTCTGTTCCGATTTTTTTTTTCCCCTCCCTCCCTCCACCCCCTCCCCTAGATGGCAAGCAGTCCTTTATATGTTGGATATGTTGCAGTATATCCTAGATACAATATATGTTTGCAGAACCGAACAGTTCTCTTGTTGCGTAGGGAGAATTGGATTCAGAAGGTATAAATCATCCGGGAAGAAAAACAAAAATGCAGATAGTTCACATTCGTTTCCCAGTGTTCTTTCTTTGGGTGTAGCTGCTTTTGTCCGTCATTTATCAATTGAAACTCAGGTCTCTTTGTCAAAGAAATCCACTTCCATCAAAATATGTCCTCATACAATATCGTTGTCGAAGTGTATAATGATCTCCTGGTTCTGCTCATTTCACTTAGCATCAGTTCATGTAGGTCTCTCCAAGCCTCTCTGTATTCATCCTGCTGGTCATTTCTTACAGAACAATAATATTCCATAACATTCATATACCACAATTTACCCAGCCATTCTCCAATTGATGGGCATCCATTCATTTTCCAGTTTCTAGCCACTACAAACAGGGCTGCTACAAACATTTTGGCACATACAGGTCCCTTTCCCTTCTTTAGTATTTCTTTGGGATATAAGCCCAATAGAAACACTGCTGGATCAAAGGATATGCACATTTTGATAATTTTTTGGGCATAATTCCAGATTGCTCTCCAGAATGGTTGGATTCGTTCACAACTCCACCAACAATGCATTAGTGTCCCAGTTTTCCCGCATCCCCTCCAACATTCATCATTATTTTTTCCTGTCATCTTAGCCAATCTGACAGGTGTGTAGTGGTATCTCAGAGTTGTCTTAATTTGCATTTCTCTGATCAATAATGATTTGGAACACTCTTTCATATGAGTGGTAATAGTTTCAATCTCATCCTCTGAAAATTGTCTGTTCATATCCTTTGACCATTTATCAATTGGAGAATGGCTTGATTTCTTATAAATTTGAGTCAGTTCTCTATATATTTTGGAAATGAGGCCTTTATCAGAACCTTTAACTGTGAAAATGTTTTCCCAGTTTGTTGCTTCCCTTCTAATCTTGTTTGCATTAGTTTTATTTGTACAAAGGCTTTTTAATTTGATGTAATCGAAATTTTCTATTCTGTGATCCGTAATGGTCTCTAGTTCATCTTTGGTCGCAAATTTCTTTCTCCTCCACAAGTCTGAGAGATAAACTATTCTATGTTCCTCTAATTTATTTATAATCTCGTTCTTTATGCCTAGGTCATAGACCCATTTTGATCTTATCTTGGTATATGGTGTTAAGTGTGGGTCCATGCCTAATTTCTGCCATACTAATTTCCAATTATCCCAGCAGTTTTTATCAAATAATGAATTCTTTTCCCAGAAGTTAGGGGCTTTGGGTTTGTCAAACACTAGATTGCTATAATTGACTATTCTGTCTTGTGAGCCTAGCCTTTTCCACTGATCCACTAATCTATTTCTTAGCCAATACCAAATGGTTTTGGTGACTGCTGCTTTATAATATAATTTTAGATCAGGTACAGCTAGGCCACCTTCATTTGATTTTTTTTTCATTAATTCCCTTGAGATTCTCGACTTTTTATTGTTCCATATGAATTTTGTTGTTATTTTTTCTAGATCAATAAAATATTTTCTTGGAAGTCTGATTGGTATAGCACTAAATAAATAGATTAGTTTAGGGAGTATTGTCATCTTTATTATGTTCGCTCGGCCGATCCAAGAGCACTTAATATTTTTCCAATTATTTAAGTCTGACTTTATTTGTGTGGAGACTTTTTTATAATTTTGCTCATATAATTCCTGACTTTCCTTTGGTAGATAGATTCCCAAATATTTTATGGTATCAACAGTTATTCTGAATGGAATTTCTCTTTGTATCTCTTGCTGTTGGGTTTTGTTGGTGATGTATAAAAATGCTGAGGATTTATGGGGATTTATTTTGTAGCCAGCTACTTTGCTAAAATTATGAATTATTTCCAATAGCTTTTTGGTAGAATCTCTGGGGTTCTCTAGGTATACCATCATATCATCTGCAAAGAGTGATAGTTTGGTTTCCTCATTGCCTACTCTAATTCCTTTTATATCTTTCTCGACTCTTATTGCCGAGGCTAGTGTTTCTAATACGATATTAAATAATAATGGTGATAGTGGGCAACCTTGCTTCACTCCAGATCTTACTGGGAAAGGTTCCAGTTTTTCCCCATTGCATATGATGCTTACTGATGGTTTTAAATATATGCTCCTGACTATTTTAAGGAAAAGTCCATTTATTCCTATGCTCTCAAGTGTTTTTATTAGGAATGGGTGTTGGATTTTATCAAATGCTTTTTCTGCATCTATTGAGATGATCATGTGGTTTTTGTTTGTTTGGTTATTGATATAGTCAATTATGCTAATAGTTTTCCTAATATTGAACCAGCCCTGCATTCCTGGTATAAATCCTACTTGGTCATAGTGTATTATCCTTGTGACAATTTTCTGTAATCTTTTTGCTAATATTTTATTTAAGATTTTAGCATCAATATTCATTAGGGAGATTGGTCTATAATTTTCTTTCTCTGTTTTCAGCCTACCTGGTTTAGGTATCAGTACCATATCTGTGTCATAAAAGGAGTTTGGTAGGACTCCTTCAATCCCTATTTTTTCAAATAGTTTATATAACATTGGAGTTAATTGTTCTTTAAATGTTTGGTAGAATTCACATGTAAATCCATCTGGTCCTGGGGATTTTTTCTTAGGGAGTTGATTGATAGTTTGTTCTATTTCTTTTTCTGAGATGGGACTGTTTAGGATATTTACTTCTTCCTCTGTTAGTTTGGGCAAGCTGTATTTTTGGAGATATTTTTCTATTTCATTTAAGTTGTCGAATTTATTGGCATAAAGTTGGGCAAAGTAACTCCTAATTATTACTCTAATTTCCTCTTCGTTAGTGGTGAGTTCTCCCTTTTCATTTTTAAGACTAACAATTTGATTTTCCTCTTTCCTTTTTTTAATCAGATTTACTAAGGGTTTGTCTATTTTGTTGGTTTTTTCATAGAACCAACTCTTAGTTTTATTAATCAATTCAATAGTTTTTTTACTTTCAATTTTATTGATCTCACCTTTTACTTTTAGAATTTCAAGTTTAGTGTTTGACTGGGGGTTTTTAATTTGTTCCTTTTCTAGCATTTTTAATTGCAAACCCAATTCATTGACCTTCTCTTTCTCTATTTTATACAAATAGGCCTCTAGAGATATGAAATTTCCCCTTATTACCGCTTTGGCTGCATCCCATACATTTTGGTATGATGTCTCATTATTATCGTTTTCTTGGGTGAAGTTATTAATTATGTCTATGATTTGCTGTTTTACCCAATCATTCTTTAGTATGAGATTATTTAGTTTCCAATTATTTTTTGGTCTACTTCCCCCTGCTTTTTTGTTGAATGTAATTTTCATTGCATCGTGGTCTGAAAAGGATGCATTTACTATTTCTGCCTTACTACATTTGAGTTTGAGGTTTTTATGTCCTAATATATGGTCAATTTTTGTATAGGTTCCATGAACTGCTGAAAAGAAAGTGTATTCCTTTCTGTCTCCATTACATTTTCTCCAGAGATCTATCATATCTAGCTTTTCTAGTATTCTGTTTACCTCTTTGACTTCTTTCTTATTTATTTTCTGGTTTGATTTATCTAATTCTGAGAGTGCAAGGTTAAGATCTCCCACTATTATAGTTTTACTGTCTATTTCTTCTTGCAGCTCTCTTAGTTTCTCTTTTAAGAATTTAGCTGCTACTCCACTTGGTGCATATATGTTTAATATAGATAGTGCTTCATTATCCATGCTACCCTTTAGCAAGATATAGTGTCCTTCCTTATCTCTTTTAATTAGGTCAATTTTTGCTTTAGCTTGATCTGAGATCAGGATGGCTACCCCTGCTTTTTTGACTTCACCTGAAGCATAGTAGATTTTGCTCCAACCTTTTACCTTTAACCTGCCTGTATCTCCCCGCTTCAGGTGTGTTTCCTGTAAACAACATATTGTAGGATTCTGGCTTTTAATCCATTCTGCTAACCGCTTCCTCTTTATGGGGGAGTTTACCCCGTTCACGTTTATGGTTAGAATGACCAATTCTGTATTACTTGCCATCTTGTTAACCCCGGTTTATGCTTTCCTCCCTTCTTTCCCCTTTCCCCCCCTTCCAAGTATTAAGCTTGTGAGCACCCCTTGCTTCTCACAGCCCTCCCTTTTTAGTGTCCCTCCCCCCGCCTTAGAGTTTCTCCCCCTATCTTACCCCTTTCCCTCCCAGTTCCCGTATTCCCTTCCGCTTAGCTTATTCCTTCCCTTTCCACTTTTCCCTTCTCACTTTTCAATGAGATGGGAGAAGTTTCACCTTAGATTGAATATGTCTTAAGATTTTTCACTTAAAGCCAATTCTGAAGGCAGTAAGATACCCACTATATTCATCCCCCTCCATTCTTTCTCTCAGGTATAATAGGTTTCCTATGCCTCTTCGTGAGATGTACTACCCCCACTTTACCCTTTTTCTGGTACAATGTCCTTTCCACAACTAGTTTCTAGAACAAGGTATACATGTATTCTTTATACATCTATATAGTCAAAATATAGTTCCCAAGATTAATCTTTACCTTTTTAGATTTCTCTTGAGTTCTATATTTGTAGATCAAACTTTTTGTTAAGTTCTGGTTTTTTCATCAGAAATAGATGAAATTCACTTACTTCGTTGAATGTCCATCTTCTTCCCTGGAAAAAGATGCTCATTCTCGCTGGGTAAGTTATTTTTGGTTGCATACCAAGTTCCTTAGCCTTTCGGAATATCATATTCCAGGCCCTTCGATCTTTTAATGTGGATGCTGCCAGATCCTGGGTGATCCTTATTGTGGCTCCTTGATACTTGAATTGGGTTTTTCTAGCCGCTTGCAATATTTTTTCTTTCATCTGAGGGTTCTGGCATTTGGCCACTATATTCCTTGGTGTTTTGATTTTAGGATCCCTTTCAGTGGGTGATCGATGAATCCTTTCAATGTTTATTTTTTCCTCTGTTCCTATGACTTCTGGGCAGTTCTCTTTGATAATTTCCTGGAAGACAGTGTCCAGGCTCTTTTTTTCATCATGTTTTTCTGGGAGTCCAATGATTCTCAGATTGTCTCTCCTGGATCTGTTTTCCAGGTCTGTTGTCTTCCCCAGAAGGTATTTCACATTTTTCTCCATTGTTTGATTTTTTTGGATTTGCTTGACTGATTCTTCTTGTCTCCTCGAGTCATTCAATTCCACTTGTTCAATTCTGATTTTCAGTGAAGTATTCTCTTCACTCACTTTTTTAAAATCTTTCTCTAATTGTCCAATTGAGTTCTTTTGTTCTGTGGAATTTTTTTCCATTTCGCCAATTTTGTTTTTTAGAGAGCTGTTTTCTGTTTCCAGTTCACTAATCCTATTTTTCAAGGATTTTACTTCTTTATCCACTCTCTCTTTAACTTTCTCCAGACTCTTTTCCCATTTTTCTTCTAGCTCCCTTGTGAGAGCCTTTTTAATCACTTCTATGAGGTTCATCTGTGCTGAGGAACAGACAATCTCCTCCTTTGGGGAATCACCTGGGGACTGCCTGTTTTTAGTCTCCTCAGGATTTAGAGTCTGCTCTCTATCTGTATAGAAGCTGTCAAGGGTTAAAGTCCTCTTCAGCTTCTTGCTCATTCTGTCTATTAATCAGAGACAAACTACCAAAGAAAAACAGAAAAAACTGGAGTCTTTCTTTGGGGGGGGGCTGGGTGTGTTATCGAGCTTCCTCTACAGACTGCAGGGGGCAGCAGTGAGGCACTAGCAGGACTGTGCTGCGCCTGCGTTCTGAGATCCCAGAGCGTGCTGAGTCACTGAGGGGTGGAAGGGGGGGCGGCCAGGTCCTGAGAGACTCCAGCTGTTTGCAGTTGTATTCTTCAGCCCAGTTGTTTTTAGCTTCTCTGCTGGGCTGTTGACTTGCTGCAGGTTCCAAACCTGTAGCGAAGCTCTCCCCGCAGAGACGGCTACGATCACTCCCCACCCCCTCTCAGCTCTGCTCCCGTGCTCTCACTGCCGCTGCCCGCCGCCTGCGCCCGATCTAAAACCGCCCCAGCCCTCCAGTAAAGACAGACCTTTCTTGGCGGATCTCAAGGATGGCTTCTCTTGGTAACTATATGTGGGTTTTTTTTCAGTCAAGCATTGATTCAGAGGCTTGTAATGAAGTGGATAGTGAGAGAAAGCGCGGAGCTTATGCAACTGTGAGCCTCCTCTCCGCCATCTTAACCGGAAGTCCGGTCATTCCTTACAGAGCAATAATATTCCATAACATTCATATACCACAATTTACCAAGCCATTCTCCAATGGATGGGCATCCATTCATTTTCCAGTTTCTAGCCACTACAAACAGAGCTGCTACAAACATTTTGGCACATACAGGTCCCTTTCCCTTCTTTAGTATTTCTTTGGGATATAAGCCCAATAGAAACACTGCTGGATCTAAGGGTATGCACAGTTTGATAACTTTTTGGACATAATTCCAGATTGCTCTCCAGAATGGTTGGATTCGTTCACAACTCCACCAACAATGATATGCTCCTATTTATATAGAACAACAGAAAAATGTTTGAATGGATAAATGGACACAAATTTATCTCATCATTTCAACTTCCAAATTAGCCTAAATAATTATTGTTCCAATCATTAAAGTAGTGATGATTAACAAGCTGAATACAGCAAACTGATTATTGTAGTTTAATGACAATTGTACTTATTTTGCAAAGAAAACAAAAGTTTATATATTATTGAAAAAATCTTGCTCAGTTAGTATAAAAATAATAAATTTGTGTCAGATAGAATTCTATGTATAAACAAAAGAGTGATATGTTAAGATCTCAACTTCTTTTCTTTTTTTAAAAAATATATTAAAGTATAAATTAAATACAAAATAAGTGTACATGACCAAACTGTTATTTTGCTGTACAAAAAGAATCAGACTCTGAAATAGTGTGCAATTAGCCTGTGAAGAAAATCAAAAATTCAGGCAGACAAAAATAAAGGGATTGGGAATTCTATGTAGTGGTTCATAGTCATCTCCCAGAGTTCTTTTGCTGGGTGTAGCTGGTTCATTTCATTACTGCTCTATTGGAACTAATTTGGTTCATCTTACTGTTGAAGAGGGACACATCCATCAGAATTGATCATTACATAGTTTTGTTTTTGAAGTTTAGACTGATCTCCTGGTCCTGCTCATTTCACTCAGCATCAGTTCATGTAAGTCACTCCAGGTCTTTCTGAAATCATCTTACTGGTCATTTCTATGAGGTTGTTATGATACTCAAATTATACTATAATATGCAAAGTTTTAAATTATAACTATCAGATACTATTGTTATTAACATAATATTCAACAAATTGATTTTTTGCATAAGAAGAAAAATGCTAATGAAAGTAATTAATATATTAATGTATGATATTAGTTTATTCAAATTCCAAACTTCTCAGCTCTGTAGTTGCTGAATCCTGATAATCAGTTTGTTTTACTTTTCCAGTTTTAAATTAAGACAAAATAATTTTAATAAGAAATGCTTTACAATATACTTTAATATCTAATGTTGTTTAATATTCATTTCCCCTTTTTTATTTTTAAAAGTTATTAAGTGGAAGTTCTAGACATTTTATTACTGCAATTGAATTCTTCCAATTTTGTCTAATTAGAACAATGACTAGGTGTTTTTTATAGGTATAGTAACCAATTTGTAGATAAATATAAATCTATCAACAAATATCAACTTCATATATATTCAAAGTACTGTACCAAGGACTATGAATACATATACAAAGGATGAATCTCTAGTAACAAAGTGCTGATATTACAATGATGGAGACAGCAAGAAAATAATTAAGTGAATAACTACATAAATAAATAACTAAATAAAGATAGATGGATAGATAGATAGATAGATAGATAATAGTTAAATCTAAGTAATTTTGATGGGAAGACATTAGCAATTGGAGGTATAGAGAAAAGTTTCCTGTCAATAGATAGTGCTCAAACTGTGCCTGATTTGAATATAATAACTTTATATTTTAGTGATACAATGATTCCAGGCTTAAAAAATGATCAAGGTGAAAGAATAGAGTGTCATGAGTAAAAAAGATCCAGGAAAGAGAATCTAAGAATTATTGAGCTACCTGAAAACTATGATGGGAAAAAAAAAATGACCTGGACAACATCTTTCAAGAAATCATCAAAGAAAACTGCCCTGATATTTTAGAAGCAAAGAGTAAAATAGTCATTGAAAGAATCCACCAATCACCAAAATGAAACGTCCAAGGAATATTGTAGCTAAATTCCATAATTATCAGATCAAGGAGAAAATATTGCAAGCAGAAAGAAAAAAACAATTTAAATATCAAAGAGCCACAATCAGGATTATCCAGGACCTAGGAACTTCCACTTTAAAAGATCCAAAGACCTGGTATATAATATACCAGGTAATGGAGCTTGTACTAATCAATTGACCAATACATGTTAAATATGTTAAAGTATAAGTTAAATACAGTATACGTATACATGTCCATACAGTTATTTTGCTGTACAAAAAGAATTGGACTTTTAAATAGTATGCAATTAGCCTGTGAAGAAAATCAAGCAGACAAGAGAACCCAATCAATGACCCAATAAAAGTAACCATTATCTTTCAGGGAAATTATGAACATTCATTTAAATAGGTAATATTTAATCATTTTTGATTAACAAAGTAGAGATGGACAGAAAATGTGGTCTTCAAATACCAGACTCAAGAGAAGCATAAGAAGGTAAAAATGGAGGAAAAAAAAAAGAAATTATGTTTTTAAAGGTTAAAATGTTACATCCCTACATGAGAACATGATATGCATAACTCTTAAGCACTTTATTTTTGTCAGAGGTATACATAGAGGGTGAGGCATAAGTTTAATTTTATATAACGATACAAAAAAAGAAATTAAGGGTGGAAAAGGGAGTGTACTATGAGAAGAAGCAAGGGAAAGTATAATGGGATAAATTGCATCACAGGAAGAGGAACAAAAGATCTAGTGAAGTAACAGGAAAGAAGGGAAAAGAGATGAGCATTGTTTGAACTTCATAAGATTCAGCTCAAAGAGGAAATATTATTCCTACTTAGATTGGAATGCTAATCTGTCTCAGCCAAAAGAAGAGTGGAAGGGGAAAAAAGGGAAAGGAAAGGAGAGAATTTGAAAAAAGGGAGGAAAGATGAAGGGAGGTGGATAAAATTAAAACATTGGTAAGGAGGCAAAGGCAAGAAGAAAATAAAAAAAAGTTTAACTTGAGAAAAATAGGATAGCAAGAAATACAGTTAATAATTTTAACTGTGAATATGAATGGGATGAAATCTCCCATAAAATGCAAGCAGACAGCAAACTGGATTAAAAGCCAGAATCCAACAATATGTTGTTTATAAGAAACAGATTTGAAACAGTGAAATACAGAGTAAAGGTCAAAAGCTGGAGCAGAATCTATTATACTTCAGCTGAAGTAAAAACAAAAAACAAAACAAAACAAAAAACCCGGGGTTGCAATCCTAATCTCAGATCAAGCAAAAGAAAAAATAAATGTGATGACCACATATTTAAAATCAGCCGGGGTCAGGAATTCAGGTTAAGGGAAAAATCTTCAATCTTTATTGAAATGAAGAGGTGAAGAAAGATATTCTTATATTCTTATATAATATGCTATATTGATAGCAATATAGGCAGCTGTGACAAGACGCCAGCCAGCAGTCTCTCTTTCCACTTCCCTTTTCATTCCCCTGCCTCCACCCACCAAAATCATCATTTCCTATACAACACATCAGGACTTGCACAAAGAGTGGGCGGGGGTCATTCTTTCTCCAATCTTATATATTAATAGAGTATGGTCCAATTACTATTTAGCCTCATGCGCTTAGGACCTCAGTGCATCAACTCGAGCCTCAGCCCATTACATCTCCTGCTTTCTTTTGTTGACTCCTCAGGGAGGTCAGAAATAAATATAATAAAAATAAATAAATAAATAAATAAATAATGAAGAAAACTACATCTTACATCTTACTAAAGAGAACTATAGATAATGAAGTAATATCAAGTCTAAAAATACAGGCACCAAGTGATATATCATCCAGATTCCTAGAGGAGAGATTACCTGAGTTGCAAGAAGAAATAAGTAGCAAAGCTATACTAGTGGAGGATCTCAACCTCCCTCTATCAGAATTAGATGAATTTAACTAGGAAATAAAGAAGAAAAGAATTAAGGAGGTGAATAGAATTTTAGAAAAGTTAGGTATGATAGACCTTAGGAAAAAATTGAATTCTTACAGAAAATAATATCCTTTTTTTCTCATGAAACATGCTGTCTACACAAAATTTTACCAAGTGTTAAGATACAAACACCTTGCAACCAAATGTAGAAAGGCAGAAATAGTAAATGCATCCTTTTCAGATCATCATTCAATAAAAATTATATGTAAATTATATGTAAAAAAGATGAAAAATAAATTGCAAATTAAAAAATCTAATCCTAAGGAATGAGTATGGGATACAACAAACCATAGAAACCATTGGTAGTTTCATCCAAGGCAATGACAATAATGAGAAAATGTATCAAAATTTGCAGGACACAGCCAAAGTAGTTCTTAGTGGAAATCTTTTATCTCTAGATGCTTACATGAATAAAATAGAGAAAGAGAAAATCAATGAAATGGTTTTATGGGAAAAAAATAACAAAATAGATAAAGCTTTGCTTAATTTTATTAGAAAAAGGAAAGAAAAAAAATTGCTAGTATCAAAAATGAAAAAGGTGAACTTATCATTAATGAAGAGGATAGTAAAGCATTAATGAGGAGTTATTTTGCCTAATTCTATAATACTAAATCTGATAATGTAAGTGAAATGAACACTTACAAAAATATAGATTGTCTAGATTATCAGATGAGGAAATAAATTACTTAAGCCTATTTTTGAAGGAGAAATTGAACAAACTATTAATAAACTCCCTAAGAAGAAAAATCTCTAAGGCCAGATGGATTTACAAGTGAATTCTACCAAACATATACAGAATAATGAATTTCAATACTTTACAAACTTTTTGGAAAAATAGAGGAAGAAGAGGTCTTACCAAATTCCTTTTACGACAGAGATATAATCCTTATAACTAAATTATGAAGGGTCAAAACAGAAAAAGAAAATTATAAGCCAATTTCCCTAATGAATATCGATGCAATAATTTCAATAAAATATTATAAAAAGTTAAAGAAAGTTATCACCATGTTAAAACACTATGATCAAGTAGGATTTATACCAGAAATGCAAGACAGGTTCAATATTAGGAAAAAGCAGAATCAACTATACAATCTGAGACATAGTAGACTTAAAGTTATATTATTAGTAATATTAGCAAGATGCATATATAAAGACTACATATAACAAAGTGATAACTCACATATATATCCTCTTGATCTTCTTTCCTCTTTTTTTTTGTGTACCCTCCCATTCTCTAATTTACATTATATAATTAATTCATTATTTTTGATGTTGCTAAAATAATTTTTAAAAAATGACAATTTTACCTAAATTAATCTACTTTACTCAGTCATACCAATCAAACTGCCAAGAAATTATAGTTAGAAAAAAAGTAATAACAAAATTCATCTGGAAGATCAAAGATCAAGAATTTCAAGGGAAATAATGTAAAGAAAACAATTATAATTAATCAATTATATTACCATAGCTGTACCAGACCCAAAACTTTTATTTTCACCCTTGTCTCCATTTGTACATTTAGAAAAAAATTCTTAATGTTCTCTATTGTTATTTTGTTGCTATTTTCTATGGTCACTGCATTTGTTTACCCTTCTTACATTTATGGAGAAATAAATGGAGAAAATAGATGGAGAAGAAATAAACTTTCTGAACTGAATTTCTTTCTAGGAATGTTTCAAATACTTCTTTATTATTGAATCTCAATCTTTTGAAATTTATGATTAGATTCTGATTTGCAAGTTTGGTGAACTTGGGCTACATTTTAAAGATCATTCATTGGTCTTTGAAATGCATTATTATATTACTTCTTCCATTTTTAACTGTCTCTTGAATAGTTTTATATTATTCAAATATACTTTCCTTTATACATGAAGGTTTTCATCATGTGCCTTGAAGAATTTCATTGCTCTGTATCTGTGTGTCTGTGTGTCTGTTTGTCTGTGTCTGTCTGTCTGTCTGTCTGTCTCTCTCTCTCTGTGTGTGTGTGTGTGTGTGTGTGTGTGTGTGTGTGTGTGTGTGTATATATATATATATATATATATATATACACAATTGTTTTTATATATGTGTGTGTGTGTGTATATGTTCAGACATAACTATGTTAGTTTTCCTTTGGAGGAATTTATGGAGTCTTTCGATTGATACTTACTTGTCTGTGTTTAGAAGTTCTAAAGTAGTTTTATTATATCTTTTTTTTTTTTTGCGTCACAATCAGCAATTATATTCTTACTTTATGCCCATCATGAGAAAGATCACCAGATATAACAATTATGTTAGCCATTTATATGAAATTCATATTGACCTCTGTAGACTTATATATTACATTCAAAAGTGGCATTTCCATGAGCAATATTTTTACAAACCTATTATGACATCTAGGTTCAGCTACCCTGACCATATCTCTAGGCATGGGCACCATATCACCTCAATAATTATCCAGTGATGGTTATGAGAGAAATTCAGCAGAATCTACTTGTCCCCAACTATCTTGAAATAGCAGGTGCTGTAGAAAGATGAAACAGGTACTCATAACAAACATCCTGTGGCTTCACCTCCAAGTGCCCCTTTGCAAACTAGCTGGACCACCTGCCTTATGGAATATTTTTTCTCTCTACCCAACTCCTTGCAATTTATATTCAGGATGGAATTGGTAGAGATTCTTCCCAATTTTGAAAACAAATATTAAGAGTGATTGTGATAATTGTATCTCAATTTGACTCATTGGAGGCATTTCTGGACATACCATTACACTTTTAAATTTTTCCCATGTTAAAGCTTAAGTATAGCTCAGGAATCTGGTTCTAAGAACCAGATTCAGCCTTTGTGAAACTAACATTATTCAAACATGGATCCCCATAGTATATATAGAACTGATAACCCAGAGGAGAGCTACCATAGAAATTCCTTTCATGGTATAAGAAGGTTTGATTTGGTGAGAAAAAAATGTTAGGTGGGTACCTGAAGAAATAATTGAAATTATCTGGATTATTGATGGGAATGAAAATATGTGTATCTACATTTATATGTGTGTGTGTGGGAAGAAAGAGAGAGAGAGAGAGAGAGAGAGAGAGAGAGAGAGAGAGAGAGAGGATAAGGAAAATATTAACTTGGTGTTCCGTGTAGAAAGGAACCATAAAAGTATATCTGATTACATAACAGGCAAAGTATACTAACAAGGATTCCATTATCTGTTTCCTCATCTGCAACCTATTCCTGTGTTTCCTACCAAACATTAACCCACTAACCACAAGTCTCTGCTATGATTAACTTCTTGATACTCCCCTGACCTCTTTTCCTAATCAAGGATTCCATTATCTGTTTCCTCATCTGCAACCTATTCCTGTGTTTCCTACCAAGCATTAACCCACTAACCACAAGTCTCTGCTATGATTAACTTCTTGATACTCCTCTGACCTCTTCTCCTAATCCTTTCCATCATAAACAAAGCCTGAGGGACAGTATCTGTGAAATCACTGTCAGTCAGGAACGTAGCAGAGCTATACAGGAGATCATGACTACAAGTAATATTTATTTCAATGACAATAAGACTAATTTCTGCCTTTATTGATGTCAAAATACAACTGAGTATTTGAACAATGCAACTGGAAAAATGAGGACTTTTGTCATTCATCAGAGTTAGTGACAGTGCAATTATACTACCAACACACACTAGTTATGTAACTGCTTAAACCCTAATTATGAAAACCAGGAGGATATGTCCTTGACCCCACAGGCATTGCTATATTCTTATATGAATTATCTCCTTGGTGAATTGAACAACACAAGGTTCCTTCCACCAGTTAACTGTCCATGTAATTCTAGAAAACACAAGTTAATGATATAGATGTTCTCTTCTCCTGTTTAAGACTAATTTTCTTGGCAGTATCTCATCAGCTCCTTGATTTTCATATCAATTTTTGTGCTGTTTATGATGGTGTAAACATCACTGTGCTGTATTTCACAGGTTTTTAGCTAACTACTCCAGATCTCTATCTTCAAGACATGTTTGCTATAGAAAAGATTACATGAGGAAATAACAGAGCTAGTGATGAACTGAACAGCTATGTATGGACTAAGAATCAGCTTTGGCACTTTTCTCCATTTCCTATAAAACAATATATATCTGCCTAATCCCAGGACTTTGGACCGAAGCACACCCTTCCTACAACCTGTTTATGTTTCTGCTGGCATAATTGCCTAGTGGAACTGTGCTAAATACAGGGACTATATGCATTCTGATTTATGATCCTTTGCTTCCAATATCTCTAGTATTCAGCATATCCTATTCTGAACTCCTACTGAGCATCTTAACTAGAATTTCATGACCTAAAACAAAGTCATGCAGTAGAACAACTATGAAAAGACAGACGATAGATTTTGATTCATATCTGCTATTGTTCTGATGTCAGTCATCTGAGGAAATGCAGATACAAAGATTCACTGACATTAACCTTTCTATACATTAATACTAAAATAAGGTTTAAACAAAAATATAGCATCAATAGTCACATATTATAAATTGCGCTGTCACAGAATTTCAGAGTTGATTAGAGAAGCCATTACCAGAAGAACAGCATGGCCTATAACATGTGCAACAACTGTCATCTTATTTGTGATGGAAAAACTGTGAGGAGGAATATAGCTTTGTTGGAATTTTATTGGGTTTTGTTGTTGTTGTTGTTGGTTCTCTATCATACTTGTAGTTCTGTCCTGGAATCAAACAGAACAAGTCTAATCCCTCTTCCACAAAACAACCTTTCAAGTATTTGAAGACAGCTTTCAAATCTCTTGAGTTTTTCCTTCCTTAAGTAATAATACCGCTACCATATTTTTGCCTCCTTGGAGAAAAAAAAGAGAAAACCAGAAATGTCAGGTATAGAAAAAGAAAATACCATAAAACCAAACTTTAGTCAATACTGCTATGGCCATTCACCATGTAGAACTTTGAGAGTTAAAGCCAGATGCCCCAGCATTTAAATCAGAAAATTCATCAAAGGAATTTGAAAATGTCAACCAGACTCGTCACCATGGCAAGTCAGAAAGCAGATGCTTTTAAACAAGCCCAACCTTTTGACTACAGCCACATTCCAAGGATATTAACAAAACTGTGATATGGTAATATAAATTAGGTCAATAACAATGGTCAGTGAGGACTAATGGCTGAGAGATTCTAATTGTAAGGTTGAGTCTAAGAAGTTGGGGAGTTACAGAGAAAACTTTTATCTGGGGTTATTGCTGTATTATATAATTCAAAGAGAATTGCTTTTTGTGAATTCAGGAACTAGGAGGAATCAGCATTAAATATAAATAATTAGTTCATATAACATTTAAAGAAGGAAGTAACATAAACATAAGGGAAAATAAATAATGCATTTCCACTTTAAATAATAAAGTTAATAATGACATTTGATTGAGGAATGACTCATAATCCATAAATCATTAATAATAAAATTGCATCAATATGAGTTGATTTTGTCAGTAATCTGATTACTATTTTTATTATTATGTATACTTATGTTTTATAGTTTTTTTTTTTAATTTTAAAAATAGGCTCATGAACCTTCAATAAAAACAGAAGCATCCTTACTTTAATCATGTAACCATATCACTACTGCTCATCTGGTGACCAACTATTTTAGTCACAAAGAGATTTCAGTAGAAGAAAATTGTTGGCATCTTGACTGCTAAATTTCTAGACCTACACTAATAAGGTGGTAAAACAAAAACACTGCAGTTTTTATCACATTCAAAGAATTGAAACTTTTCTCTCAATGTTTTTCACTTTCTAGTAGTTTATTAAAGCTTTATTTGTAAAACAAAACCAAAAAATGAAGAAACAAACAAACAACAACAACAACAACAAACAAATAAACAAACAAACAAAAAAAACCAAACACTTGTAACTGGAGAAATAGCAAAAGAAATTTGAATATAATGATCTATATTTTCTGATGTCCAACAAGGTCAAATAAAGTTCTACTTCCTCAAAGAAATAAATCTTACTTTTAAATTATTTTTTTCCAAAACATACCAAGAGGTCCTCAGGGGGCAGTAATGGAAGAAAGCATATGAGGATATTTAAGGAAAGGGCACACATTTATTAAATTATCACTCAGCATAAAGCAATTAGTCCCACATCTAATTTCCAAACTCCTTGGCCATATGGTACTGCTAATGCTACCAAACCTCCTTACAGGTAACATATGGAAACTGCCAATCAGAATCACAAACATTCTTTCCTAAAGAGGTAACTGGACTGCTCTCCTAGGGTTATCTCACATCTAGATTATATCTGGATTCTCATCAAGTATACATTTTTTAAAAATATATTTTTTCTTCCATTCTCTATATGTAGAATGCTTCTAACAATTTTTAGTCTCCAGTGTTCCTGAATCATTGCTCTGAATCTCTGATATAGAGGATTCTTAAAGTATAGTGGTAGAAATTTCTTTCTACCTGTTGGTTGAATGTAATTATAAAACTGCTGTTTTCCCATCTATTTAATCATTCTGTATAATCATGTTAATCTTAATATTAATTATCTTAGTAATAAATATCTTAATATTAAACGTTGGCATTACACTGAGATGACTGGCCAAAGTTGACTGGGGTTATCTTCCTCAGGGTTTAAAGTCAAAGTAGCTGATTGTTGAAACTGCCTACCTGAGAAATCAACAAATAGTGCCAGACCCATTTTTTCAAGCATTCAATCAGATCTTGTTCTAGTTCTTGTTTAGCCAGTTCTTATTTTCTCAATTTCAGGAAAAATTTATTCATTCCACTTGTGTTTTACAACACAATTCATTCTTTGGTATCCTGTTTTTGACGTGAATAAGCAGATTTACAGGCTATGGAGCAAATAACAGCATGAAAGACTTTTTTCCATCCCAGATACAATGAAGAAGCTTTCAGTTACAGTTTTTAAGGTAAAGGCTGAGGATGAGTTACTTTCAGAAAAATCAAATAGAGAGATTTCTGGGGCTGCCTTTCTTTGCATTACCAATATTCAACAATGTTGAAAACAGTAAACATTTAAGAAATATTTGTTAACTGAATGCTACCTAAGAAATCTTCTTTGTTTATAAATTGTCTCCTGAGACCTGCAGAGATGTCTGCTGACAAATTATAATTGCATCTGATGGAGAAAGGAAGGGGGGACAGAGGAGGAAATACATGAGCATTTGCCATGCTATTAACTATTAACTATTAACTATTTAACACTTGTTAGGTAATTATTTTGTATCTATGACAAAGATTGTCTTATTTAAACATTATACAACTCTTCAAGATTCAACTACTATTAAAACCATTTTAATGGTTGAGTAAATTGAGCCAAACATAAGTTAAGTGATTCAGGATCATACATCTACATCTAGTAAATGTCTGAGATCAAATTTGAGCTCCAATCTTCTGATGATGCTCAGCACTCTCTCCTTGTCCACCAACTGATTTTGTGGTTTCTCATAAGCTGTTAATCACCTGTTCAATCTTTTCTTCTATAGTTCTTGTTTCCTTTAATTTATTTTCCATTAGTATTATTGCTTCATTTATATAAAAACATTAAAACTATTTTAAACTCTTTTTTGTTTTTATTTATCAATTCTAATCAAATTTGTATCATTTTTTTTCCTTTGAGGATTTGCTTATAGATATTTTGAAGTTATGCTCTTCTTCTGGGTTTGTGTTTCCCTGTATCAAAACAATTTTTAATCTTAGGATTATTTTTTGTTTGTTTACTCATCTTCCAATTTACTTCCAAGATATACATTTATATTACTACTGCTGTCCATGCATTTCTGAAGGAAAGGTCTTATGTGCCAAAATGTTTGTGTCAGCCCTGTTTGTAGTGGCTAAGAACTGGAAACTGAATGGATGCCCATCAATTGGAGAATGGTTGGGTAAATTGTGGCATATGAATATTATGGAATATTATTGTTCTGTAAGAAATGACCAGCAGGATGAATACAGAGAGTCTTGGAGAGACTTACATGAATTGATGCTAAGTGAAATGAGCAGAACCAGGAGATCATTATATACTACAACAACAATACTGTAAGAAGATGTATTGTGATGGTGGATTTCTTTGACAAAGAGACTTAACTCAGTTTCAATTGATCAATGACGGACAGAAGCAGCTACACCCAAAGAAAAAACACTGGGAAATGAATGCAAACTGCTTGCATTTCTGTTTTTCTTCCTGGGATATTTCTACCTTCTGAATCCAATTCTCCCAGTATAACAAGAGATCTGTTCGGTTCTGCACACATATGTTATATCTAGATATACTGCAACATATTTAACATATATAGGACTGCTTGCCATCTAGGGGAGGAGGTAGAGGAAGAGAGGGCAAAAAATAGGAACAGAAGTAAGGGATAATGTTGTAAAAAATTACCCTGGCATGGGTTCTGTCAATAAAAAGTTATTATTAAAAAAAAGAAGAATGTAAGTCAACAATGCAATATTCACTTTTTTTTCTGTTTTTTTTAATCTCTCCCATGTTTTTTTTTCTTTTGTTCTGATTTTCCTCTCCTAGAATGATTTCTTAAGCAATGTGCATTAAAAATAAAAAAAATGAAATTACTTTGTCCTAATTAATGAGAACCCAGAGCATTTAATCCCTTCCCATATACCTAATTGTGCATGAACCAGGTCATATTCATGTGCTCATCTATCTTCCCAAATAACTTTTTTTCTACCTCCAAGAATAATAGCCCAAACAAGACTATCATTTTTTTTTCTTTTTAATTTTTATTTACATGTAATTATTCATAAAACAATTTTAAACTTTTTTTTAAAAAGAATTCCTAATTTTTCCTTACCTATCTTTTCTCCTACACTTTGAGAAGTGAAGCAATTTATAATAGATTATAAATATGCAGTCATAAAAATATTTCTACATTAGTCTTGTTTCAAAAATAAAGAAAAACAAAAACAGACACTTCTGGGCGGTAAACTTCAATAGTCTTGAAAAACTACATGAAATCAAGCCTCGAAACAGAGTCTGACAGAATGAAACCACTCCCCAGCTCCAGTTAGAATGAGAAAACTTCAGGAACAGTAAGCTCTCCTGGTTCTGTTCACTTTACTTTTTGTATCAGTTTCTATATGTCTTCACAGGCTTTTCTGTAATCATTCTACTTAATTCTTTTCTTTTTTATAATAACTTTTTATTGACAATACATATGCATGGGTAATTTTTTTTACAACATTATCCCTTGCACTCACTTCTGTTCCAACTTTTCCCTTACCTCCCTCCACCTCCACCTCTAGATAGCAGGCAGTCTTATACATGTTAAATATATTATAGTATATCCAAGATACAATATATGTGTGCAGAACCTAAAAATTGTCTTGTTGCACAGTAAGAAATGGATTCAGAAGGTAAAAAATAACCTGAGAAGAAAAATAAAAATGCAAACAGTTCACACACATTTCCCAGTGTTCCTTCTCTGGTTATAGTTGATTCTATCCACCATTGATTGATTGGAACTGAATTAGAGCTTCTTTTTGTTGAAGTTATCCACTGCCATTAGAATACATCCTCATGCAGTATTGTTGTTGAAGTGTATAATGATCTCCTGGTTCTGCTCAATTCACTCAGCATCAGTTCATGTAAGTCTTTCCAAATCTTGCTATATTCATCCTGCTGGTCATTTCTTAGAGAACAATAATATACCATAACATTCATATACCATAATTTATCCAACCATTCTCCAATTGATGGGCATCCATTCATTTTCCAGTTTCTAGCCACTACAAACAGCCACAAACATTTTGGCACATACATGTCCCTTTCCTTTCTTTAATATCTCTTTGAGATATAAGCTCGATAGTAACACTGCTGGATCAAAGGGTATGCATAGTTTGATAACTTTTTGACCATAATTCCAAATTGCTCTCCAGAATGGCTGGATCCATTCACAACTCCACCAACAATGCATCAGTGTCCCAGTTTCCCTGCATCCCCTCCAACATTCATCATTATGTTTTCCTGTCATCTTAGCCAATCTGACAGGTGTGTAGTGGTATCTCAGAGTTGTCTTAATTTGCATTACTCTGATCAATAGTGATTTGGAACACTCTTTCATATGAGTGGTAATAGTTTCAATTTCATCATCTGAAAATTGTCTGTTTATATCCTTTGACCATTTATCAAATGGAGAATGGCTTGATTTCTTATAACTTTGAGTCAATTCTCTATATATTTTGGAAATGAGGCCTTTATCAGAACCTTTAACTGTGAATATGCTTTCCCAGTTTGTTGCTTCCCTTCTAATCTTCTTTACATTAGTTTTGTTTGTATGAAGGCTTTTTAATTTGATATAATCAAAATTTTATATTTTGTGATCAATAATGATCTCTAGTTCATCTTTGGTCACAAATCCCTTCTTCTTCCACAAGTCTGAGAGGTAAACTATACTATGTTCCTCTAACTTTATAGTCTCATTCTTTATGCCTAGATCATGGACCTATGTGGATCTTATCTTGGTTTATGATGTTAAGTGTGCGTCTGTGCCTAATTTCTATCATACTAATTTACAGTTTTCCCAGCAGTTTTTGTCAAATAATGAATTCTTATCCCAAAAGTTGGGATCTTTGGGTTTGTCAAACACTAGATTGCTATAGTTATTGACTATTTTGTCCTGTGAACCTAACCTATTCCACTGATCAACTAATCTGCTTCTTAGCCAATACCAAATGGTTTTGGAGACTGCTGCTTGATAATATAGTTTTAGATCAGATACAGGTAGGCTGGCTTCATTTGATTTTTTTTTTCATTAGTTCCCTTGAAATTCTCAACCTTTTGTTCTTCCATATGAATTTTGTTGTTTGTTTGTTTGTTTGTTTGTTTTTTCTAGGCCATTTTTCTAGGTCTTGGAGTCTGATTGATAGCACCAAATAAATAAATTAATTTAGGGAGTATTGTCATCTTTATTATATTTGCTCAGTCTATCCAAGCGTATTTGATATTTTTTCCAATTATTTAAATCTGACTTTATTTGTGTGGAAAGTGTTTTGTAATTTTACTCATATAATTCCTGATTTTCCTTTGGTAGATAGATTCCCAAATATTTTATGCTATCAAAGGTTATTTTGAATGGAATTTCTATTTGTATCTCTTGCTGTTGGATTTTGTTGGTGATGTATAAAAATGCTGAGGATTTATGTGGATTTATTTTGTATCCTGCAACTTTGCTAAAGTTGTGAATTATTTCTAATAGCTTTTTAGTAGAATCTCTAGGGTTCTCTAAGTATACCATCATATCATCTGCAAAGAGTGATAATTTGTTTTTTTTCATTACTTACTCTAATCCCTTTAATCTCTTTCTTAACTCTTATTACCTAAACTAGCATTTCTAATACATTATTGAATAATAATGGTGATAGTGGGCCACCTTGTTTCACTCCTTATCTTACTGGGAATGGCTCCAGTTTATCCCCTTACATATGATGCTTACTGACAGTTTTAAATATATGCTTCTGACTATTTTAAGGAAAAGTCCATTTATTCCTATACTCTCAAGTGTTTTTTATTTGGAATGGATGTTGAATTTTATTAAATGATTCTTCTGCATCTATTGAGATGATCATATGGTTTTTGCTAATTTGGTTATTGATATAGTTGATTATGCTAATAGTTTTCCTAATGTTGAACCAGCCCTGTATTCCTGGTGTAAATCCTACTTAGTCCTAGTACATTACCCTGGGAATGATTTTCTCATTTTTTTGCTAATTTTTTTGCTAATATTTTATTTAAGATTTTTGCATCAATATTCATTAGGAAGATTAGTCTATAATCTCCTTTCTCTGTTTTCAACCTATCTGGTTTAGGTATCAGTATCAAGTCTGTGTCATAAAATGAATTTGGTAGGACTCCTTCAATCCCTACTTTTTCAAATAGTTTATATAGCATTAGAGTTAATTATTCTTTAAATGTTTGGTAGAATTCATGTGCAAATCTATCTAGTCCTGGGGATTTCTTTTTAGAGAGTTGATTAATAGCTTGTTCTATTTCTTTTTCTAAGATGGGACTATTTAACCAATTTACTTCTTCCTCTGGTAATCTGAGCTAGCTATATTTTTGAAGGTATTCTTCCATTTCATTTAAGTTATCAAATTTTTTGGCATAAAGCTAGGCAAAGTAATCCCTAATTGCTGCTCTAATTTCATCTTTATTAGTGGTGAGTTCTCCCTTTTCATTTTTAAGACTAACAACTTGCTTTTCCTCTTTCTTTTTTTTAAATCAGATTTACTAAGGGTTTATCTATGTTGTTGTATTTTTTATACATCCAACTCTTAGTTTTGTTAATTAATTCTATAATTTTTTTCCATTTTATTAATCTCTCCTTTTATTTTTAGAATTTCATGTTTTGTATTTGACTGGGAGGGGTCATATTTTTTTTTCCTTTTTCTAGCATTTTTAGCTGCAAGCACAATTCATAGATCTTCTCTTTCTCTATTTTATGCAAGTAGGCCTGTAGAGATATAAAATTTCCCCTTATTACCATTTTGGCTGCAGACCACACATTTTGGTATGATGTCTCATTATTCTCATTTTCTTGGATGAAGTTATTAATTATGTCTATGATTTGCTGTTTCACCCAATCATTCTTTAGTATGAAATTATTTAGTTTCCAATTATTTTTCGGTCTATTTTCCCCTGGCTTTTTATTGAATGTAATTTTCATTGCATCGTGGTGTGAAAAGGATGCATTTACTATTTCTGCCTTACTGCATTTGAGTTTGAGGTTTTTATGTCCTAATATATGGTCAATTTTTCTATAGGCTCCATGAACTGCTGAGAAGAAAGTATAATCCTGTCTCTATTTAGTTTTCTCCAAAGATCTATCATATCTAACTTTTCTAGTATTCTATTAACCTCTTTGACATCTTTCTTATTTATTTTGTGGTTTGATTTATCTAATTCTGGGAGTGCAAAGTCGAGATCTCCCACTATTATAGTTTTGCTGTCTGTTTCTTCTTGCAGCTCTCTTAGTTTCTCTTTTAAGAATTTAGATGCTACACCACTTGATGCATACATATTTAATATTGATATTGCTTCATTATCTATGCTACCCTTTAGCAAGATATAGTGCCCTTTCTTATCTCTGTTAATTTAAATCAATTTTTATTTTTGCTTCAGTTCAGGATGGCTACCCCTGCTTTTTTGACTTTGTCTGAAACATAGTAGGTTTGGGTGCAACCTTTTACTTTTACTCTCTATGTTTCTCCCTGCTTCAAGTGTGTTTCCTGTAAACAACAAAATGCAGGATTCTGGCTTTTATTCCATTCTGCTAACCACTTCCTCTTTATGGGGGAATATACCCTGTTAACATTTATGGCTAAAATTTCCAATTCTGTATTACTTGCCATCTTGTTAACCCCTGCTTATGTTTTCCTCCTTTCCTTCTTTCTTTCCCCTCTCCTCAGTATTAAACTTGTGAGCACCACTTGCTTCTCACAGCCCTCCTTTTTAGTATCCCTCCCTCCACCTTAGAGTTCCTCCCCCATATTGCACTTTTTCCTCACAATTTCTGTATTCCCTTCCACTTAGCTTACTCCTTCCCTTTTCACTTTTCCCTTCTCACTTTTCAATGAGGTGGGAGAAGTTTCACCATAAATCGAATATGTCTAATATTTTTCTCTTTAAGCCAATTGTGATGGCACTAAAGCTACATACTATGCTCATCCCCCTACATTCTTTCTCTCAGGTATAATAGATTTCCTTTGCCTCTTAGTGAGATGTAGTACTCCCACTTTACCTTTTTCCCAGTACAATTTATTTTCCACTTCTAGTTTCTAGAACAAAGTATACATGTATTCTTTATGTATCTTTATAGCAGAAATATAATTCTCAAGATTTCTTTTTACCTTTTTAGGTTTCTCTTGAGTGCTATATTTGTAGGGAAATCTTTTTGTTTAGTTCCAGTTTTTTCATCAAAAACAGATGAAACTCATTTATTTTGTTGAATGTCTATGTTCTTCCCTGGGAAAAGATGCTCATTTTGCCTAGGTAAGTAATTTTTGGCTGCATATCAAGTTCCTTAGCTTTTCAGAATATTATATTCCAGGACCTTTGATCCTTTAATGTGGATGATGCTAGATCTTGGGTAATCCTTATTGTGGCTTCCAGATATTTGAATTGATTTTTTTTCTAGCAGCTTGTGATATTTTTTCCTTCATCTGATAGTTCTGGAATTTGGCCACTATATTTCTTGGAGTTTTGATTTTAGGGTCCCTTTCAGTAGGTGATCAATGAATTCTTTCAATATCTATTTTACCCTCTGTTTCTATAACATTTGATAATTTCATGGAAAATAGTGTCCAAGCTCTTTTTTTTTTATCATATTTTTCAGGGAATCCAATAATTCTCAGATTGTCTCTTCTAAATCTATTTTCTAAGACTGTTGTTTTCCCAAGAAGATATTTGACATTTTTTTCCATTGTTTCTTTTTCTTTTTCTTTTTATTTTTTTTTGGTTTTGCTTGACTGATTCTTGTTGTCTCCTTGAGTCATTCAATTCCATTTGTTCAATTCTGATTTTCAATGAATTATTTTCTTCACTTACTTTTTTATATCTTTTTCTAATTGTCCAATTGACTTTTTAAGTGAGCTGTTTTGTTCTACAGAACTTTTTTTTTTCCATTTCACCAATTTTGTTTTTTAGAGAGCTATTTTCTTTTTCTAACTCACTAATTCTATTTTTCAAGGATTTGATTCCTTTATCCACTCTATCTTTAAATGAGTGGGATGACTTATCCAGACTCTCTTGCCAAGCTTCTCTTTCCTTTTCCCATTTTTGTTCTAGCTCTCTTCTGAGAGTCTTTTAATTTCTTCTATGAGAGTCTTGTGTGTTGAGGACCATATCATATTCCCCTTTGGGAATTCATCTGGAGACAGTTTATTTTTAGTCTCCTCGGAGTTTAAAGTCTGCTCTCTATCCATATAGAAGCTATTAATAATTAAGAGTTCATATTAATTTTTGCTCATTTTGTTAAAGAATAATCAAAGAAAACAAACTAACAAGAAAAACAAATGCAGTCTGCCTTTTTGGGGGGGTGGGGGGACTGGATGGTATTATTGAGCTTCCTCTACAGACTGCAGGGAACATTAGCAAGGCATTAGCAGGACAGCAATGGCTGTGCTGTGTCTGCTTTCTGAGACTCTGAGACTCTGAGAGCTTGCTGAGACACTCAGGTTGGGTGTGACCAAGTCTCAAGAGATGCTAGCTTTTTAGGATTTTAGTCTTTACTCCCTGTGTTTTTAGCTTCTCTGCTTATCTACTGGCTTGCTGCCCAGGCAAAGTAGCCAATACAGTAGTAAAGTTCTCCCTGCAGAAATAGCTGAGATCACACCCCACCCCGACCTGCTCAGCTGTGAGATGCCTGCCTTACTCTGTCTGCTGTGCTGCTGCAGCCTGCCTTCAGTTTGTGCCTGATCTAGCCATCACAAGCAAAAACAGACCTTTTCTGGCCAATTTTGATGATATCTTCTCTTGGCAATTTTTTTTGTGTGTGTTTTTTTTTTTTTTTAGTCAAGCACTAATTCCGAGTCTTATTATGAAATGTTATTGTGAGAGAAAAGATGGAGCTTAAGAAGATGTATGTCTCCTCTCCGCCATCTTGGCCAGAAGTCCCTATCTTTTCTTGTAGTACAATAATATTCCATCACAATCATATACCACAACTTATTTTGTCATTTTGCAATTAATGGACATAACTTTGATTTTTAGTTTCTTGCCATACCAACAATAACAAAAAAAACTGCTTTAAATATTTTGTACTTATGGTCTTTACCTTTTTTCTTTGGGGTACAAACCTATTTAGAGGTATTCTTGATTCAAAGGGAATGCAAAATTTTATAGTCATTGAGCATAGTTCTAAATTGTTGTCCAAATGGTTGAGTCAGCTTGCAATTATACCAACAATGTATTAGTGTGCCAATTACAAAACCGCCTTTTTAATATTTGTCATTTCTTTTTTTTTCCAAAATTCTCGGACAATTCACTCTTTTGTCCCATGTAGTTTCATTTGTGATTTCTTGAAGGACTGCTCTGGAAAACCAGGCTTTAATAAAACTCATTGGATTCAAATCAAACTACTTGAGTATACCTTAAACTGAAATTACTTTGAGTCTCCTTAGTTGGAGAGTAATAAGTCCCAGCTCAAGGCTCACTTTATCATTGTTTAGGCTTTGACATCTCAGAGTGAATGTAAGTAGAAATTGTTTCTGATAAGGTCTTCTCCTGACAGTATGAATTTTTATTTTTTTTGTTTCAAGTAGGCAAATTAGGACATATTTTCATTTTTTTATCTTTAAATCAATGCAACATTGATTGGGTTTTGCCTCAGGAAAATAGATACCAGGGAAAGACCTTAGCTTTAAAAGCCCAAGTTCTCCACACTTTACTAAAAGCCTATGTCTTGCCTCAGATGACTTTGGAGGAAAAATTGAGCTGATGACTTTGCACAGCTCTGCCTCATTCAAATCCAATTCACTTCCAAGTCAATATATCATTCTCTGGATGTCATTGTTCTTTTTGAGAATGAAGAATGGACAATATGATACATTAATTAATACCATAGGCATAAAGTGGTACCTCAGAGTTGCTTAAATTTGCATTTCTCTAATCAATAGTGACTTAGAGCATGTTTTCAAATGATAATAGATTGTTTTGATTTCTTCATCTAAATACTGCTTATATCTAAATACTCATATCCATTAACCATTTAGCAATTGGGAAATGACCTTTATACTTACAAATCTGAATCAGTTTCTTATCCATTTGAGAAATAAGGCCTTTTAAAGAAAAATGTTCTAATTTGTCCCAGTTCCTGGTTTTTTTATTTGTACTACATTAATTTCATTAGTGCAAATCCCCTTTAAAAAATCAATGTAATCAATATAATCAAAATTATCTACTTTGTGGTCTTTATCTCTTGTTGGTCATAAATCCTTTTCTATAGATCTGATAACAAACTATTTCATGCTCCCATAATTTATTTATGTCATCCTTTATATTCAGATGATTTACCTATTTTAGCCTTATCTTGATATACATAATGAGATGCTATTCTCCATCTTATTTCTGTGAAACTGCTTTCCATTTACCCCCTCAATTTTTGTCAAATAATGATTTTTGTCCCAAAAGTTTAATATAAAATTCATCAAACATTAGGTTACTGTAGTCATTTACAATAGTGTATTGTAAAACTAATCCATTTCACCATTTTATCACTAAGTTTTAGCTAGTACCAAAGTGTTTTAATGATTGTTGCTTTGTAATATAATTTAAGATGTGGTACAGCTAGTCTTTATCTCTTTTAATTAGGTCTGGTTGGTTTGTTTGTTTTGCTTTTGCTTTGTCTGAGTTCATTATTGGTATCTCTATCTTTTTTTTTCTCTTACTATTGCTGCTTATGTTTCTGAAAATGTTACTTGGACTCTTGCTAATTTTGCAGATGATAAAACTGAGTCAAAGAGTTGTTAAGTGATTTCCTAGGAGTTTTCTGAGGATGAATTTGTACTCCAAGCCTGGCATTTCACAACTATTCCAAAGTGAAATTATTTTACTTTGGAAAATAGTATATTCACATACCTCTATATATGTGCAAATACTTACATATGTGTATGTATATTTGTGTATATATTATAATTATTGGCAAGTCAATAAGATAATATGAAAATAATAGAAGAGATGGATGTGTTTATATATATATATACATATATATATGTATATATATGCATATGTGCATATATATCTCATATATATCCCATATAAACCATCACCAGAATCCTTTAGTGAACTATAAGTAATAATTTGATAGGAGTATTCTATACGGGGATTGCACTACACGACATTTTAGCTCCCTAGCAACCCTGATATTCTGGTTTTCTGTAGTTCTTTCTACCACTTACTCATTCCCTCTATTATTTTCCTCTTGTTTTATTGACTCATCAAACTTTAGGAGTGCTATTGCCTTGGTGAGAATTCATTCACTTCTCAAATGAAAAAGTATTTGGCCAAGAGAAAAAAGAATAGGACAAGACCTATCCAATATCCCTCTGTTTGCTTGAGACATAATTCATTTTTATAGTACCTAAATGTCTACGCATCAATATGTAGGATATATTAAACAATGAAGCAAGGTACACTAATTTATTCTACTTACATTGTTGTCAGGCAGTCATTGTCTCTGTGGAGAAAAGTATGTTTTGACTTCTGAAAAAAGTAAAATGAGGAAAACTATCTTTTGTAAGTAAAAAAAAAAAAAAACAGTTAATCATCAAATCATACTAGGGTCTCCTCAACTTATAATTTAAAAAGCCTTCTAAAAGGTGAAGCATGATTCAAATTTTTCTTTTCAACTAATGACACCTAAGGAAGACCATGCAGGTATAAATTTCCAATGAAATTAGAAAAGATGGAATACCTGCATTTTTTCCATTTGCATTGTAATTATGCATCTTCATGAGAACAGTTTCATTTGTAACTGTCTCTGGTAGTACAATAAGGATTCCTAAATTGTCATTCCTCATGGAGTACACCATATTGTAGGAAGTTGAGATAAATGCTGGACAGTTTTAACCTTTGTAAGAGTATGTTTTCTACTTTTCTCATCTCCCTTTCACATATTAGTTCAAAAGCTTAATCCATAAACTCAAAAGGATGAAAGATATTTTTTTCTATGCATAGATCGCTCTCTATGCATCATCCTTCTTTAATCTAATCTTCATATTTACATGAACCTTAAATCAACTGACCTTTCCTTGTTTTCTATATCTATCACTTCTGGTCTCTTTTCTCTTTGATTTATTCCTGATTTGGGCATTATTAGGTAGATGATATTTTAGTATTTTCAGCATTCAAAACTCTTGTCCCAGTTGTCTTAAATCAATACACTATTTGTAGAATGCTAAACAAGCCTGAATTGATTCTACCACCCCCTTTCTTTACTCCTTGTTCAATTATATCCTTTCCTTCTCTTTGTAGCTACACTTTTAAACTTTTTTTTCCAAACTATATTACTATCTCTTCAACTCTCCTCATCATCAGAAGACCTTGTGACTTATTTTATGGTAAAATTAGAAGGTTTCTATCACAAGATACTTTCTTTCCCTTCTTCTGTTCCTCAAAACTTCTTACAATTTCCCACTTTTTTCTCTTTACCTCTAACTCCCATGATGAGGAAAGATTTCACCTTGGTACAGATGCCTTCTCCATTAAAGTTCTTAATGTTTTCTTCTATGTTCTCTAAAAGTTTGCCAAACTTTATTATTTCTCAACTTATGTTTTTTTTTTAACTTTTAGAACAAAGAACATGCTATTTCTTATTGTTTAATTGTTTCTGGTGATACATGAATATTAACTTTTAAAAATACACATTTCTTTATGAATCATGTTGGGAGAGAGAACTCAGAACAAAATGGAAAAAAACACAAGAGAGAAAAAAAAAACAGAAAAAAGATGTTAACACAGCATATGCTGATATTTATTCATTCTCTATAGTTCTTCTGAAGGCAGATGACTTTTTTTATCCAAAGTCTATTGGGATTGACTTGGATCACTAAAGCACTGAGAAGAAGCAAGCATTTCATAGTTGATCATTACACAATTTCTGTTATTGTATACAATGTATACAATGTATTCTTGGTTCTACTTATTTTCTCAGTATTATTTCACATAGATATTTCCAGGCTTTTCCAAAATCATCTTGTTCATCATTTTTAATGGGAGAATGATATTCCATTACCTTCATATACCACAACTTGTTTAGTCATTCAATGACTAATGATGGGCATCTACTCATTTTTCAATTCTTTGCTATCACAAAAAGAATTGCTATGCACATTTTTGAACATGTGGGTCCTTTTCTCTCCTTTTATGACTCCCTTGGGATACAAATCTAGTAGTGGCACTTCAAGGTCAAAGAGCATGCAGTTTTATAACCCTTAGGTCAGAATTCTATAATACTCTCCAGAATGGTTGGATCACTGCAAAAATGCATTAGTGTCCCAGCTTTGCCACATTCTCTCCAACATTTATAATTCTTTTCCTGTCATCTTAGCCAATATGATAGGTGGGAAATGTTACCTCAAATTTGTTTTATATTGCATTAATAGTTATTTCGAGCATTTTGCCACGTAAATTGAAATGACTTTAATTTCATCATCTGAAAATTCATCATATTCTTTGACCATTTTTTAATTGAAGAACGACTTGTATTCTTGTAAATTTAATGCCATTCTTTATATATTTTGGAAATATATCAGAAACACTGACTGTAAAAGTTTTTTCCTAGCTTTGCACTTCCTTTTAATCTTCTTTAGGTAGGTTTTGTTTGTGTAAAAACTTTTAATTGAATGCAATCAAAGTTGTCCACTTTACTTTTCACAAAGTTCTCTAGTTCTTGTTTGGTCATAAATTCCTTCCTTCTCCAAAGATTCCTATTTCCAAAGATAGCTAACTTATCTGTTGCTCTCCTAATTTGCTTGTTTTTATCATCTTTTATATCTAAATCATGTAATCGTTTATTTTTTAATGTTCCTATTCCATTTATTTAATTTTTGTAATTAAAAAAATTGTTTTTTTATAATTTTTTTTAATTTTTAAAACATTTTGAAACAGATGTAAAAAGTTTTTTTTTTCCTACTTTACAGCTTGCCTTCTAATCTTGTCTGCATTATAAAACCCAAAGCTGAGGTCTTTGGGTTTGTCAAGTACTAGATCACTGTAGTCGTTGACTACTGTGTCTTGTGAACCTAACCTATTTCACTGATCAACTATTTTGTTTGTACAAACAATATAATTATATAATACATATTTTATATTGTAGACAATCATATAACTTGATATTATCATATAATTTTGAAATTCAGCAATGTACTCCAGTTCTTCTTTGGCCACAAAAGCTTTTCTTCTCCACAGATCTGAGAGATCATTGGTTTTTCTAGTTTGCTTATATCACTATTTATGTAAATCATGAACCTGTTTTGACCTTATCTTAATGTAGGGTGTTAGGTGTGGGAAAATGCCTAGTTTCTGCCATATTTCTGCCATATTCTGCCATATAATATCCAATTTTCCCAGAAACTTTTGTCAGATAATGAATTCTTATGACAAAAGCTGAGGTCTTTGGGTTCGTCAAGTACTAGATCACTGTAGTCGTTGACTACTGTGTCTTGTGAACCTAACCTATTCCACTGATCAACTATTCTGTTTCTTAAGCAAAACAAATGGTTTTGATGACCAATATTATATAATATAGTTTTGAGTCTGAGACAGGTAGGCCACTTTCATTTGCATTTTTTTCCATTAATTCCCTTGAAATTCTTGACCTTTTCTTCTTCAAGATGAACTTTGTTGAAACAGATATTTTCTGAAGTTCTTTCAAAATATCTTCTATTGGAAATTTGTTACACTTCAAATATTAGAGACACCTGATATAAAGACCTACCTATTCTATGCCATCTTTGTTCTGCCCCTTCCATGTAACTATTATGTTCTTATTTTTATAAGGAATGTAAAATTTCTGGCATATTATTTTCCAGTTTTGCCAGCAATTTTTGTGGAATAGTGAGTTCTTATTCCAGAAGCTTCAGTTTCGGGGTTTATCAAATAATAAATTACTATAGTCATTGATTATTTTATGTTTCTAATCTCTTCTATTGACCCACCACTCTGTTTCTTTGTGAATACCAAATGGTTTTGATGACTGCTGCTTTATAATATAATATAATATAATATAATAGTACCAGGACTGGTACTGACAGATCAGCATCTTTTGTATTTGTTTCCATGAATTCCCTTGATATTCTTGACCTTTTGTTCTTCCAGATGAATTTTGTTATAATTATTTCTAGCTCTATAAAATATTTTTATCAGTTTGTTTGATATGGCACTGAACAAGTAGACCAATTTAGGCAAATTTGTCATTTATATTATATTATCTTGGCCTACCCATAAGCAATTGATATTTTTCCTGTCGTTTATATCTGACTTTATTTATATGAAAAGTGTCTTGTAATTGTGTCCATATAGTTTCTGAGTTTGTCTTGGCAGATAGGCACCCAAATATTTAATTTTGTCTACAATTATTTTAAATTGAATTTCTCTTTTCATCTCTTTTCAGTAATATATAGAAATTCTGATTTCTGTGGATTTATTTTATATGCTATAATTTTGTTAATTTATGAATTTTTCCCCTGAAGGTTTTTGGATAATTTTCTAGAATTCTTTAAGTATATCATTATATCTTTTACAGAGAGTGATAGTTTTATCTTCTCCTAACCTTTCCTAATTCCTTTTTTTTTATTGCTAAGGTCAGCATTCCTAGTATACTGAATAATAGTGATGATAATGAGCATCTTTATTTCACCTGGATCTTTTTGGGAATGCATCCAGCTTCTCTCCACTGCAAATGATGTGTGATTTATTTTTGTTTTAGATAGATGATGCTTTTTATTTTAAGGAAAACTCCCTTTATTCCTATGTTCTCTAGTGCTTTTAATAAGAATAGGCGCTGGTTTGTTTTTATTAAAAGCTTTTTCTGCATCTAATGAATTTATCAAAAATTTGTTAGTTTTGTTATTGATATCATTGATGCAATATTTTCTTGATATTGAACCAACTTCACATTCCTGGTATAAATTTCACTTGGTCATAGTGTATTATTCTGCTAATAAACTGCTGTATTCTCTTTGCTAATATTTTATTTAATTTTTTTCATCAATATTCACTAGGGAAATTGGGATGTAATTTTTCTTAGGGAGTTCATTGATGGTTTGTTTAATTTCTTTTTCTAAAATAGGGCTGTTTAAGTAATATATTTCCTCTTGTGTTAATTTGGGCAATTTATATTTTTGTAAACATTCATTCATTTTGGTTAGATTGTCAGATTATACATTTGGGCAAAATAGCTCCTAATTATGACTGTAGCTTTTATTGTATTGATAACAATTAAACCCTTTTAATTTTTTATTCTGATCATTTGTTTTTTTTTCCTTTCCTTTTTCTAATCAAATTAACCAAAGTTTACCTATTTTGTTGTTTTTTTAAATAAATTCTGAATTTTAATTTGGCATTTCATTTTTTTTAAAGTTTATTCTTTTTCTAACTTTTTTAGTTGCATGCCCAATTCATTGATCTCCTTTTCCTCTATTTTATTCATATAGCTATTTAGAAGGTCAAAATTTCCCCTAACAACTGGTTTGTCTGCAAACCATATGTTTTGGTTTTTTATCTCATTATTGTCATTCTTTTGGGTGTAATTGTGAATGTAACTGTTGCTGTGATTTGTTGTTTCACCCATTCATGTTTCAGAATTATGTTGTTTAATTTCCTTGGTTTTTAGTCTATATTTCTTTGTCCTTTTATTTAATATAATTTTTATGGCATTGTGGTCTGAAAAAGGAAGCATTTGTTATTTTTGCCTTTCTGCATTTGATTGAGAGAGTTTTATGCTCTAATACACAGTCTTCTTTTTTTGTAGGTGTCATGTACTTCTAAGAAAAAAAGTGTATTTCTTTCTGTTCTTATTCCATTTTCTCCAGAGATATATCGTATCTACTTTTTCTAAGATTCTGTTAAATTCTCTAATTTTTTCTTGTTTATTTTATGATTAGATTTGTCTGAGTCTGAGAGGAGAATATTGAAATCCTCCTCTAGAATAGTTTTGCTGTCTATATTTTCCAATAGCTTATTATCTTGTCTTGGAATTTGAGTGTTCTACCACTTGCTTCATATACATTTAGTATCCTTACTAGTTTGGAACCCCTTAAAAGATGTACTTTCCACCTAATCTTTTTTGGTTAGATATAGTTTTATTTTTTTTTCTTTTGCTTAGGAAATTGGGGTATTAAGTATTAAATATCTGAAGTCAGATGTGAACCCAGGTCTTCCTTTCTTCAGGATCAATCTTCTATGCACTTAGCCACTTAGCTGACCTTTTGTATTTTTACTTTTGCTTTATCTGAGATCAGAATTGCCATCCCTCCAAAATGGATGATTTTAATTACATTATTTTAAAAATGTTTTGCTCAAACAAAACCAATGAAACCACACATAGAAGGGAAGCAGAAAGTTGTGTGAATGTGTGTGTGGGGAATTTATAGCCAGTATTTTTGATAAAGTTCTCATATCTAAAATATATAGAGAATTGACTCAAATTTATAATAATACAAATCATTCCCCCATTGACAAATGGTCAACAGATATGAATAGACAATTTTCAGATGAAGAAATTAAAGCATTTCTAGTTATATGGGAAATGTTCATAATATATCACTATTGATTAGAAAAATGCAAATTAAATAAATCTTGAGGTACTTCACACTTTTCAGATGAAACCGATTACAGTAAAAGATAATGATCAATATTGAAGGAGATGTGGAAGAATTGTAGAACTAATGTTTTGTTGGTGGAGTAGTGAAATGATCTAAACTTTTTAGAGAGCAATTTGAAACTAACCTCAAAGGGCTATAAAACTGTAAGTATCCTTTCATCAAGCAGTGTCTCTACAAGGTCTATTCCAAAGAGATCATAACAAAGAAAAAAGGACCCACATGTACAAGAATGTTTGTAACAGTCCTTTGTGAAGTGGAAAGCAACTAGAAATTGAGTAGATGCCTCTCAGTTGGGGAATGACTGAATAAATTATGGTATACAAATGCGTAGAATGTTATATCGTTCTATAAGAAAGAATGGGAAGCCTGATTTCAGAAAAGCTGGATAGATTTACATGAACCGATGCAAAGTCAAGTGAGCAGAACAACAACTTCATAAACAGTAGCAAGAAGATAATGTGATGATCACATAATTTGGCTCTTCTCAACAATTTGATAATTGAATCTCAATTTCAATAGACTGTAGGTGAAAAAAATGTCATCCACATTCAAAAAGAGAACTATGGAAATTAAATGCAGATTGAAGCATAATGTTTTCATTTATGTTTGCTTTTTTCTCATTTCCATCCATTTTCTTCTGATTTTTCTTCCACAACATGACAAATATAGAAATATGCTTAAAATGATTGTATGTACTTAACCTAATACCAGATTGCTTGCTATCTTGAGGAGGGAGAAGAAAAGAATGGAGGAAGAACAGTTTGTAACACAAAAATCTTACAAACTATCTTTATATGTATCTGGAAAAATACTATTAAAAATAATGCTTTCTCTTTGAAACTTTGCCACTTTATTTTAAAAATTATTTTTTGTAACTGTTTTTTCTGTTTATATATTTGTGTATGATGTTGATTTAATTGTAGATATCATTTTCTTGTCTGTGCTTACCTCATTGTGTGTCAGTTCATGTAGTCCTTTCCATGCTTCCCTATATTAAACATATTCATTATTTCTTGAATCACAATAATATTCTGTTACATTCATAATTTCTAAGCATTTGTTGATTCATTTGTTTATCTTTCTTGTTACATTTTCTGGACTTTTGAAAAATAAATTATTTGATAAGGTATGATTTTCTTTGTGAGAATGCTTTGAATACCTCCCTCCCTTTTTTCCCATGAAAGACTATTTTCTTTCATTATAGATTAGGCACTAATTTTCATGATATGCCACTTTGGATCATATCTTGAGGAACTTCATTCTTTAGAACAGGTTAATCTATTCTCCCCTGTGACTTCTGGTAAACTCAGAATAGTTTTGTATTATTTAACATTACTTTTCTTTATGTTTGAGGGTTTTCTGGTAGCTTACATAATCTGTTGTTTGTTTTTCTCACTACAAAATTTTACCACTATATGTCTTGGAGCTTTTACCTTTCTCCAAGGCATGCAGTCAACATATGAATTCTTTTGATTTAGAATTTATTTCCTATTTTCATAAATTTAAGGTAGTTTTTTTTAACTGTTTATGATTTTTAGATATTTGACTCATCATATTCTTCAGAGATCCTTAAATTTTCTCATTCAATCATGTTTTTGAGATCAAATATTTTGCTTACATGAAGATTACATTTTCTTTGCTTCTCTTCATCAAGTTGTCTTTCACTTGTTTGTATTTTTCTTTCCAATCACCTTTTCTTCCTTTCATTTCAATTATGATATTTACCATAACAGATTCAATTTTTTAAAAATTCTGTTCATTATTTTTGTTGGGAATGCCACAAATTTTACTTCCACAATTTTTATTTCTCTTTTAAAGAATCCAAGAACATTCTGTTGCATTGCCATATCCTTTGAGGAATCCATAGATTCCTCAGATACATTAGATTGATTCACTTTCCTTTGTCTTGCAGTACATAAAGTTGTGCAGGTTTATTTAAATGGTATGCATGTCATAGTAGCTTCTCTTAGTGCCTTCTTTAGCTTACCTGTTTAAAATCAAGATCTTGAATTTTCTTGGACTTGAGATCTTTATTTTTTTTTCTTTTATATTTCCCTATTGCACACATTATGATTCTTATTCCTTTGGTTTCAGATTCCTGGTAGCTGGAGCTTAAGCTGTCTCAACCTTTTTCTGTATTGGAAACTAACATTTTACTTACCTGGGAAGATGTAATGGGTACCAATTGATGTCAGTCCATTTTACTTCAGATTTAGTATAGGGCCATAGTGGTACTTAATGCTGGGATTCTGTCCCAATTCCTTCCATTCCTCAGTTGAACTGTTATATCACAGAGTGCTTCTATGCTACAATCTCAAATAGAGAAAACATGCCTTTTTGGTATGTGTGCCAATAGAATTGAGTTCTGTTGTAAGCTGTTGTGTTAGTTTGTGTAAGTCTATAAGGATAAGGAGACTGATGGTGGAGGAACTGCCAAAAGAGTGTTTTAGGAATTAAATTAACTTTCTCTACTGCTAATTCACTAAATGCTTTCCCTTTTATTATTATTCTTGGGGGCTTTGGTGTTTTAGAATATAGTTACAAATAAAATCCCTTTTCTCATGTTCACAATATTTATTTTGAAGATTTTTGAGTTTGTAAGCATTTTGTTGGTCAAATAATCTTTTAATTTGTTTTCCTGTCTTCATCTTGTCTGTCTCTGTAATACACATACACATACACATACACACACACACACACACACACACACACACCACACACACACACAGGCCTTTCCTTCCTCAATTAAAAAAAAAAACTCAATAAAATATTTTATTTACTTATATGTGCATATGTTATTTTGGCTTAGTAGAATATAAACTCCTTGATGGCAAAGACTCTTTTTTCCCCTTAAGTATACCCTAAATCCTAGATAATGTCATGTACATAATAATTCCTATTTAAACTATAGTTTTTCCCCAAGGATCTAAATAATATTAATTTCTCAATTAAAAATATTTCTTTGAAACTCAAGCATGATCAGTTAAAATATATTGAAACTAACAATTTGACAAATAGATAACTCTTTAGTCATAGTAACACATGATACAGAAAAATAATGCAAAATGATACTTTATCTTGTGTAGCTCCCCTTTTTTTTCCTGCAGTAATGTTAAATAAATATGTTGAGTCAAAAATCTGTAAATCACCTCATTACATCTTGGTATTTTAGATTAAAAAAAATCAATATTCAAATATGAGTCTACTAAACACATCCACATTTCAAATTATTTCTATGCATGGGTTCAGAAGATGCAAATAAATTGTATATAAATGAAAAAATAATCACAAATTATCTTCCAATAATGAAGTTGGCCAAATGAAGTTGAAATTATTTAGTACCCTAAAGCAACAAGAGTGATTTTTTCAAGAAATGTTTGTTCCTCTTAACTTCTAGTGGTCATCATTATGAACAGAAGGAAAAGATAATTTTAAATTTTGAGGTAACTATAGATAATGTGAGAATAGCTATTTCACTCCATGAATAAATAGGTAAATTGTATTAAAAATTCAAAACAATGATCCAAACCAGTGATGTCAACCATGCAGTCTGGAGGCCCCCATTCAGCTTGCAACAATCTCAAGTATGGCATAAATCAGACTAAAATATAATTGGGAAAATTTCAAAAAGATAAACAAAATACAAATGACATCTAAAAAAATATGCAATCCAGAATTAACTTTTTGTATAGTATAATAGATTCCATTTATATTTGAGTATGACATAACTGATCTTAGCTATGTTAAAATGTACCGTGACTCTTAAGCAATTCAATGAAAAATCATGTTACAGGGAAAAGAGAAAAAGTGTTTTAGAAAATATTGCTTGAAAAGGGGGCAGAGCCAAGATGGCAATGGCAGGAACTCACCCAACTTCTCCACCAAACTGCTTCTCATTCATTCAAATAATGATTCTAAGGACATTTTAGAGCATCAGAACACCCCCAAAAGATGGAGTAGAACATTTTCCAGCTTAAAGCAACTTAGATGCTCAGCAGAGAAGGTGTGTTATACAAAGGTGGAAGTCCAGTTGCAGTCCCAATGAAGGACATGCCAGCACATCTCCAGATCCAGCCCAACCCAACCTGGGTCCATGTCTAAATCAGTGATAATATTGGTGGATTCCAGACCTCTCAGTGCAGAGACTCTTAAGGGGACCTGAAAGTTTAGCATAAAAGGTCTGTGGAACCAGAATGAGAACCCAGTGCACATTGCAGGTTAGTCACAGCTCAGACACTAGCATCAACTAGGCAGGATCTCTGAATCAGCAGCAGTTGTGGAAGCTTCTGGACCTGTCAGTCTTGGGACACTAGGGAGGTCTTTAGAAGGTCAGTGGAGAGGATCTGTGGCAGCAAGATGGGAGTCTGTTATGCAGTCCCAACACAGCCCCAGTCAATAGAGTCCTAGATGAAGACAGCACACTAGATTTTACAGCTATAGTGGGGCAGGGACATACTTAACAGCTTGGAGCAGAAAAGACAGCTTGTGGTCAGATTCCTAGAAGGATCTCTGAAAACAACTGCACAAAACCTCTGAAATTTGAGACAGTGCATGCTCCATTCTGGAAACAAAGCCTTATTTTATCAGAGTTAAAAGCTGAGTAAATAGACTTAAAAAAAAAAAAGAGCATAAAACAAAAAATTTTTTGATCATTACAAATTGTTATGGTGACAAGGAACATCAAAATACACACTCTGAAAATAATAACAAAGTCAAAACTCCTACACAAAAAGTCTCTAAGAAAAATAAGAATAGGGCTTGGTGGGGCAGGACAAGCCAAGGTGGCAGAAAGTAGACAAGTTTTTTGTTGGAATTCTTACTAACTGCTAACTAATTAGAGTTGATCTAATCTTACAAGAAGATTTTGGCCAGAACCTGAAACAAGGTACTAAGTAGAACTAATTAATACAAGGCTTGTGTTCACACCTTTACTCATTGGAGTCCACAAGTATGCTGGCTTCACAAAGTACACTTTCTAACTTCAAGGGTGTCCACACCTCCCTTAAAGCTCATTGGGCCAGAGAGCACTATGGGAGAAAACCCATAATCCCATTCTCTCAGAAGAGTCAGATAAAAGGCCAGCGATAAGGGATCTATGGCAGAATACATTTTTTCCTCTTGGCTGGCTGGTGGCAGACGAAGAGTTTACAGAGGAAGAAGCTACGAGTGGAGAGTTCAGTGGACAACCAGATTCATCTTCATCTCACACCACTGTAGTTGGTGCCTGGGCTCCCCAGAAGGATAAAAGAGAGACATTCCATCTCTGTGTTGATTGGAGGCTGAAGAAAGCAGAGGCAGAGGCTGAAGGACAGAACCTTTGGATTTGGAGATATTCGGAGGGCTCTAAGCCTCTACGCCCTGTGTTTTGAGAAGAACAAGAACTCCAACATTTGAACTCTAACATTTGGTGCCCTGAACGTGGGGCTAACAGACCCCCTCAGTGGATTTCAGTGGAAAAGCTCCGATCCTGATTCAAGTGGAAAAGCCTCTGATCCTGATCCAGTGGAAAAGACTCTTCAACCCAGAAATTAGGGTGAGTGCAACAAAGAAATTTTGTTAGAAGAGTTAAAGTAGAATTTCAGCTAAGATGGGACAGATATTTAGAAAACAGCCTGTTTCTGTTCAAGGAAAATGTTTAGAGAGCATTGTCAAAGTTATGGAAAGCCAAGGTTTAATTATAAGTTTACAGCAAATCACTGAACTTTTACAAACTGTAAAGGACATATGTCCTTGTTTCTCTCTTGATAAGGAATTAGATCTAAATGAATGGAAATTGGTTGGAGAGGATCTTTGTCAATTCTATGATAAAAATGGGCCTAACTCAATAATTAATACATATAATGTAATACAATTGGCTATAAGAAGTTATTTAAGTGATAGAATGATGAAAAGGAAAGTACAGGAGGAAGAATTGCCAACTTTACTAGGTGAAAAGGAGGACGAATCAGATGAGAATGGAGTTAATTACAATTCTGAGTATGACACTTCACAGCAGGAGGAATTAGGGGATTCCACATCTCATGACCCTCCCCCCGCAATTAACCCTTCATGGGTGGAACAAGGGGGAGGGAAGAGACAGAAACACAGTCAGCTTCTCCTGTAAAGCAGAATTTGACAAAATTAGAAAAATCATTAATTAAAGCAAATTTCTCAAAAAATGAAGGAGAAGATATATCTGATTTTATAAACGCATATCCTGTGATTGAAAGGATTGACTCTTCAGGTCAAAAAGAGAGAAGATACACTCCTTTTAATTTGGAAAAAATTAAAGATTTGAAAAAGGGTTGCACTCTTTATGGGGCTACATCATCTTATGTGAAGATGTTACTAGATAATTTGTCTTATGAGTTTTTGAGCTCTTTCTGCTTTCCTTCAGATCAATATCAGATCAAGCCTTTAAATTACTTTTGAAGTGACAAAACCCACAAATATTTGGAGTGTGACAAATTTCCAGCAGAAGATATTTTGGGATGACTTCAAGAAAGGTCAGTGTCAATTGGGCAGAGGGGAAAGGCAGGCCAAGACAAGTGCAGTACAGAGACCCAAGGTGGAGTAACCTTTACTTACCAAGGGAATCTAGTAGGAGGCTCTTAGCCAACATATAGCAGCATTGGCTACTCTGTCCTGATTCAGAAGTCAATGAATCACCAGACTAGCAGAGAGAAAATGGAACTACAGAAAGCAAATAGTAAGCCACTGGACCCCAGCAGAGCTTGGGACTTGGCCACACCTACCCAGCACAGGAAGGAAATCAGCAGCACCAATCTCAGGGCAGCTTAAAGCCAGTATTACCTTAAAGGAAGTTTAGGACAATATCCCCTTTTCCCTAAGAGTAGACTTCAACCTATCCAGCACAGTTAAGCATTATCTTTCAGAGAAAAAGATGGAACTTCAATGAAATAGATGAATTTCATTTATTTATGATAAAAAGACCAGAGCTGAAAAGAAAATTTGATCTTCGAATATAGAACTCAAGAGAAGCATAAAAAGGTAACAAGGAAAAAAAATGGAAGCGAATGACTGAATGTACATTGTACACAACAAGACAAAATTACACAACGATCAATTCTGATGAACATGGGTCTTTTCACAATGAGGTGATTCAGTCCAGCTCCAATGGTCTTGGGATGGAGTGAGCCATCTGCACCCAGAAGACTGTGGGGACAGAATATGGATCACAATGTAGTATTTTCACTTTTTGTTTTAGTTTTTGTTTTCTTTCTCATTTTTTCTCTTAATGATTGGATTTTTTTTTTTTTGTGCAGCATGATAATTGTGGAAATATGTATAGAAGAATTACAAATGTTTACCATATATTGGATTACATGCTGTCTAAGTGGGTGGGGGAAAGGAGTGGGGAAAATTTTATAATACCCGGTTTAGCAAGGGTAAATTTTTAAAACTATCTTATGCATATATTTTTAAACTTAAAAGCTGCATAAATAATAAATAATAAAAATTAATTTATTATTCAAAAAAAGAAAAGAAAATGGGGAAAAGAAATCAGAACTTTGAAGGAAAGTTTGGAAAAGGTTACACAGAAATTATCTGAAGAGAACACCTTAAAAATAGATTTAGAGAAATGGAAAAAGCATATAACTTTTAAAAATAGATCTGATGGAATGAAAAAAGAAAATACTTTGGAAAATAAAATTTGTGAAATATAAAAATAATCCACTGGGAAGGGGAGAAATTAATTCACTTAAAAGTTAAATTGACCAAATACAAAAGAAGATTAAAAAAAACTAACTGAATAAAATAATTCACTAGAAATTAGAATTGAATAAATGAAAATGAAGGACACAATGAGACCTCTAGAATCAGTCAAACAAAATTTTTAAAAATAGGAAAAATATAAAATATCTCATTGGAAAAACAATTGACTGAAAATTGATTCAGGAAAGTTCTGCAATAGTCTTATCAACAATTTTTCACTTTTGCCCTGAAAGAAAACCTAAACTTTTAAAAATGAGGACAAATGCAAGAGCTCTCATCATAGATAGCCTTTATGGAGACAGGGAAGAACAAACCCTGGACTAAGAATTATTGGACTATCTGAAAACCATGTTAAAAAAATGGAGCCTAGAAAACATCTTTCAAGAAATCATCAAAGAAAACTGGCCTGATGTCCTAAAAGCAGATAGTAAAATATGCATTGAAAGAATCCACTGATCACCTCCTAAAGAAACTCCAAAATCAAAACTCTTAAGGAATATCATAGCTAAATTTCAGAATTATCAGATCAAGGAGAAAATAGTGCAAGAAGGCAGAAAAAAAAATATTCAAATATTAAGGCACCACAATCAGGATTACTCAGGAACTAGCAGCTTTCACTTTAAAGGGTCTAGGGGCCTGGAACATGACATTCCAGAAGGCAAAAGAACTTGGATTAAAGCTGAGAATCAAGTATCTAACAAAACTGAACATTATCTTTCAGGGGAAAAGATGGACATTCAATGAAATATGTGAATTTCATTTATTTTTGATGAAAAGACCAGAGCTGAACAGAAAATGTGATTTCAAATACAGAACTCAAGGGAAGCTAAAATACTAAAAAGGGAAGAAAAAAAAACTGTTTTTATTAAAGTGAAAAAGTTTGCATTCCTATATGGGTAGACAACATATTTAACTCTTGATAACTGTATCTTTGTTAGGGGTATACTAAGAGGATGTAGGTAATGTTTGACTCTATTGTGAGGATACTAAAAAAAACTAGGGGTAGAAAAGGAATTGTAGTGGAAGTAGAGGAAAGGGGAGATAAATGGGGTAAATTACATCTCAAGAAGAGGCAAAAACCTATTATAATCTAGGGGGGAAAGTAAGGGAGATGATGAGCATTGTGTGAATCTTAATCATCAGATTTGATTTAAAGAGAGTATATCAGAGAAACTTGTCTCACACTATAGGGAATTAGGAGGGGGAAAAGGAAAGGAAAGGGGGAAGCAAATAGAATGGAGAAAAGGAGAAGGGGGAGATAAGCAGGAGGGAAGGTTTATAAAAGGATAAGGCTATCTGAGGGAGGTGATAGTCAGAAGCAAAACACTAGAGATGATAGAAAGAGAGAAAGAAAAGTATAACTTGGTAAAAATAAGATGGTGGGAAATGTAGTTAGTAATTTTAATTGATAATGTGAATGGGTTGAATTCTCCCATAAAGTGGAAGTAGATAGCACACTGGATTAAAAGCCAGAATCCTAAAATATGTTGTTTACCAAAAACACTTTTATGATACTTACAGAATAAAGTAAAAGACTGGAGAAGAATTTTTTTCTAAATATCTTAATCATGTTTTAATTCTTCTATAAATAATAAACATTCAGGACTCTATTCAACCTAGCATTGACATTCTTTTTTTTTTATTGTATTAAATATGTTTATTTTAAAACAAATTACTTTATGAATAATTCTGGGAAAGTCAAATTAGAGCAAAAAGGAAAAACCATGGGAGAAATTTAAGAAAAAAGAAATAACATAGCATTGTTGATTTAAATTCAGTCTCCTTAGTTCTTTTCCTGAATGCAGATGGCATCCAAAGGTACTCCAAAACTCCCAATAAATTATGTTACAGAGCTATAAAAATTATAACAAAGTTCATCTGAAAAAAGAAAAGGTCAAGAATTTTAAGGGAATTATCAAAAAAAAATTTAAACGATGATGGCTTAGCTATGTCAGACATAAAACCACATTATAAAGCAGAGATAATCAAAACTATTTCCTAATGGCTAAGAAATAGAATAGTCGATCAATGGAAGAGGTAAAGTTCACAAGATACAATAGTTAATGCTTATAGTAATCTGGTGTTTCATAAACACAAAGACCCCAGTTCCTGGGACAAGAACTCACTATTTGACAAAAATTACTGTGAAAATCGGAAACTAGTATGGCAGAAACTAAGCACTAACCCACACCTAACACCCAGTACCAAGATATGTTCAAAATGAGTTCATGAATAAGACATAAAGAATGATATTATAAGTAAATGAGAAGAACAAAAGATAGTCTAACTCTCAGATATTTGGAGAAGAAAAGAATTTGAGTCTATATAATAATTAGAGTACATTATGGAATGCAAAATGAATAATTTGACTATATTAGGTTTAAAAGGTTTTGCACAAATAAAACCAATGCAGACAAGATTAAAAAGCAGTAGTAAACTGGGGGAAAATTGCAACCAAGGGTTTTGATAAAGGTTTCATTTATAAAATACATGAGAAATGACTCAAATTTATAAGAATACAAGTTGTTCTCCAATTGATAAATGCTTAAATGTGGTGTTCTCTTATATAATATATGATGGTTCTCTGGGAGCAGGTTTCTTGGGGACATTTTCTGGAGGCAGCCTTAGTTTCCTTGGTTCCAAGAACTCTTGCATCTTGTCTGCCAGTTTCATCTTCTAGCTCAACTCCAACTCGTGGCTTCTTCTGAACTGACTCTGACTGACTCACTGAAGCTCTTCTTATGCTCAGTGTAAAAGGTTGACTCCTCCTCCGAGAGTGGGATTATGGGAGGTGTGAATTCACAAAGTTACAAAGCTAACTTTGTGTATCTCCCATACTTGTGAACACTTGTGAATCTTCCAAACTTGTGAACTAATGTGTGTGAGCTTATGTTTAAACTCTCAAAGGTCCAAACCCAAGCACACAAGCATTGCTTCTATCAATATTAGTGACTTAACACCTTGTAAGAATTTGCTCTAATGTGGAACCAATAAGCATTGTATGAATTCCATTGAGTTAACACTAGGATTCTAACATTTAAAGAATATAAACAGACAATTTTCAGATGAAGAAATGAAAATCACTTCTAGTCATACAAAAATGTTTTAAAACCTTATTGGTTAAAAATACAAATTAAGACAACTCTGAAGTACCACTACACACCTCTCAGATTGGCTAAAATGACAAGAAAAGATAATGATGAATGTTGGAGGGGATGTGGGAAAACTGGAGACCTAATTCATTGTTGGTGGAGTTGTGAACTGATCCAACCATTCTGCAGAGGAATATAGACTATGCTGAAAGGGCTATGAAACTGTGCATACCCTTTGATTCAGCAATATCTCTACTGGACCTGTATCCCAAAGAGATAAAAGGAAAAAAGATATACATGTGCATAAATGTTTGTTACAACCTTTTTTATGTTGTCAGGAACTGGAACCTTAGTGGATTCCCATAATTTGAATAAATAATGGCATAGGGATGTTATAGAATGTTAATGTTTTCTGGAGAGCAATTTGTAACTATGCTCAAAAAGTTATCAAACTCTTCATACCTTTTCATCCAACAGTGTTTCTACTAGGATTGTATCCCAAAGAGGTCATAAAGGAGGGAAAGGACCCACATGTGCAAAAATGTTTGTGGCAGACCTTTTTATAGTGGCAAGAAACTGGAAACTGAATGTGTGCTCATCAGTTGAAGAATGGCTGAATAAATTATGATATATAAAGATTATGGAATATTATTGTTCTGTGAGAAACAACCAGCAGGATAGTTTCAGAGGTTTAGAGAGACGTACATGAATTGATGCTAAGTGAGATGAGCATAACCAGGAGATCATTATAGACAGCAACAATAAGACAGTACAATGATCAGTTCTGATGGACATGGTGTGTAATGGGCTGAAACTGAGTTGATGCATTGAGGACAGAGCACTTAAGGTTAATTACCAATTGGACAACACTCTATTAGCATATGCTTGGAGAAAGAATGGCCCTGCCCACTACTCTGTGCTGGCTCCATCTGTTGGGTATAGAGAGACTTGGAGGAGGGATTAGAGGGTGGAGTAGGACAATTCTATCACTCTAGATAAGGAGGATATGAAAAGATTTGCCTTTTCAGTGCCCAGCATTAACTTAGTTGCACCTTATAAAAAACATGAATGGACACTTTTGTCACAGGGAATGAAAAACAGCCCTACTATGTGTCAAATGTATGTTGCTACTGCTCTTACTCCAGTAAGAAAAGCATTTCCAAAAGTAATGTTATTATATTACATGGATAATATATTGGGATGTGCATCTGAGAAGCATGTCTACAAAAGACCATAGAAACACTAAGGAACTACAAATTGCACATAGCTACAGAAAAAATTCAAAGGCATGCTCCTTTTCAATATTTAGGATATGGACTATACCCTAAGGTGCTTACAGTACAAAAACTTTCCTTAAGAACAGAGAAGCTAAACACCTTAAATGACTTTCAGAAATTGATAGGAGATATCCAATGGATGCATCCAGTGTTAGGTTTGATTACCTATCAGTTGCAATGATATGATATGATATGATATTTTAAGGGAAGATGGTGCTTTAAAACTCCACACCAGCTTATAAAAGAAGCTCAAGAGGCTTTGAGAGAAATTGAACTGGCTTTATCCAATGTGGTTGAAAGAGTCACTCAAAAACCCTTGGAAATACCAGTTTTTGCTACATAAAAGGCACCCACAACAGTCCTTCATCAAGGAGACAGTGTGATAGAGTGGGTGAACCTCCCAGCACAACCAGAACAAAGCCTTACTCCTTACCCAGTGCTTGTGGCTAGAATTTATTAAAGGTCACTAATTCAAAGGCAGATAGCCTTCTAACTATGTTGGCCAATATTCCTTTATTTCAAGAAGCCCAGGAATCTCATTCTAAATATCATCAGGCTGCTCAAGCTTTACATTTACAATTTGGAATAACAAGAGAGGAAGCAATTTTCAATTTTCTCCAAATATCTATCATACTTAACTGATCTAGTATTCTATTTACCTCCTTAACTTTCTTATTTAATTTGTGGTTTGATTTATCTAGTTCTGAGAAAGGAAGGTTGAGTTCTTCCATCATTAGTTTTGCTGTCTCTTTCTTCTTGCTGCTCTCTTAACTTCTCCTTTAGGAATTTAAATGCTATACCATTTGGTGTATATATGTTTAGTATTGATATTGTGTCATTATCTGTGATACCCTTTAGCAAGATATAGTTCCTTCCTTATCTCTTTTAATTAGATCAATTTTTGCTTTTGCTTGATCTGAGATCAGAATGACTACCTCTGCTTTTTTTTTTTTTTTTTTTTTTTTTTTTTTACTTCACCTGAAGCATACTAGATTCTGCTCCAGCCTTTTTCATTTACTCTGTAAGTTTCACTCTGTTTTAAATATTTCTTGTAAATAACATATTATATGGTTCTGGCTTTTAGTCCAGTATGCTATGCACTTAGACTTTATGGGAGAGTTCACCCCATTCACATTTACTGTTAAAACTACTAATTCTATATTTCCCATTATCTTATTTGTCCTATTTTATACTTTTCTCTTTATTTTTCCCTTTTCCCTCCTCCCCATAGTTTCCTTATAAGCACCACTTAACACAAGCAGCTGTCTGCCTTTAGAACCCCTACGCCTTTCTTATAACTTACCTCTACTGTTCCTTTTCTGTTTTCCCTTTTATAGCCTACCCCTTGCTATTCCTCTTTCCCCTCCTACTTTTCTATAAGGTGAGAGAAGTTTCTTAGTGAAACCAAATAAGTTTAATATTATCTCTTTGAGCCAAATATGACACAATATTCATACCCTTCCCCTTTTTCCCTCACATAATAGTTTTTTGGGTTTTTTTTTTTTGCCTCTTCCTGGGATGTAATTTCTCTCATTTTACCTCCACTTTTCCCCTTCTTCCAGTACAATTCCTTTCCACCTTTAGTTTCTTTTTTATATTATAACAATAAAATCAAATTATGCATTTACTCTCCATGTATACCCATAACAGAGATACAGTTCTCAAGAGTTCATTTCTTTTTACATTTTTATGCTTCTCTTGAATTTTTTATTTAGAGGTCAAATTTTTTTGTTCAGCTCTGGTCTTTTCATCAGAAATAAATGAAATTCACCTGTATCATTGAATGTCCATCTTTTTCTTTGAAAGAAAATGTTCAGTTCAGTGGGATAGTTTATTCTTGGCTTCATTTCAAGTTCCCTTACCTTTCAGAATATCAGATTTCAGCCCTTTGATCCTTTAAGGTAGATGCTGCTAGTTCCTGGGTAATCTTTTCTGTGGCTCCTTGATATTTGAATTGTTTCTTTCTGGCTGCTTGCAATACTTTTCCTTGGTCTGATAGTTCTGAAATTTAGCCATGATATTCCTTGGAGTTTTAAATTTTGGGGTTTCTTTCAGGAGGTGTTCAGTGAATTCTTTCAATGGATATTTTATCCTCTGATGCTAGGACATCCAGTTTTTTTTACAGTTTCCTGAAAAATAATGTCTAGTTTTAGTAATGGTTTTCAGGAAGTCCAATAATCCTTAAAGTATCTCTCCTACATCTATTTTCCAGGTCAGTTGTTTTTCCAAGTAGGTATTTTTATATTTTCTTCTATATTTCCATTTTTTTTTTGCTTTCCCAATGCTTGATGTCTCATTGAATCATTCATTTCCATTTGTTCAGTTCTTATTTTTATTGAATTATTTTCTTCAATTACCTTTTTTAGTTCCTTTTCTATTTGCCCAATTTAATTTTAAATGAGTTGTTTCATTCTATGGAATTTTTCCTATTTCACAAATTCTGTTATTCAGGGAGTTGTTTTCTTTTTCCATTTTGTCACATCTATTTTTAATGAGTTATATGCTTTTTCCATTTCACTAAGTTTATTTTTAATGAATTTTCTTCAGATAATTTCTGTGTTTTCTTTTCCAAACTCTCTTGAAAATTTTTCATTTCCTTTCCCCATTTTTCTTCTGGCTCTCTTTTAAAATGTTTTTCTAGGACAGCCTTATGTGATGGGTACCGATTTGTATCTCCCTTTGGGGCTTCATCTGGAGATGATCTGCTTTTAGTTTCTTTAGGGTTTAAAATCTGTTCTTTTTTATCTTAAAAACTATCTGTGGTCAGAGTTCTTTTTGCTTTTTTATTCAATTAAAAAAAATTGGGATCCATTTTTAGAGCAAGGGAGGTTGTCCAAACTTCCTCTACAAGCATTGGCTGTACTGAGTATGTGCTGATTCACTCCCCATGCTGATTGGACATGGCCAGGTCCCATGAAATTATGATACTTCAGAGTTCACTCTTTGCCTTTTGTGTTTGTGTTGAATGTTTTCTAACTTCTCTGTTGATCTACTGACTTGCACCCGGGTCAGAGATGACAACACTGCTGTAGATTCCTTTCGGCAAATTCTCCAGCACACAGATCCCACACTGCTCCTGAACTCTGCACAACCTGCATTTAGCACTTGTGCTCAGCCTGCTTGGGCTTGGCCTGCCTCCTTCCATGTTCGATTGAAACAGACTTTTTCTGGAGATCTAGGAAATTATCTTCTGCTGGTAATTTGTTACACTCTTAATATTTGTGGGTTCTGCCAGTCCAGTACTAATTCAAGGCTGGATTTGGTAGTTAATCTGAGAATTGTGAAATGAAGTTAGAAAGAAATATGTGTTCTCTACACTATCTTGGTTCCACCCCCAGAATAGTTTTTTTAAATATATATGTGTTATTATTATTATTATTGTTATATTTTGCCCACAATCACTAGTCTTCTTTTAAAATATATTTTATTGTTCCCATCACATAATAATATATAACATAATAATTATATATGATACATATAATATATTAACATTAATATATAATAATAAGTAATAATGATACTATATAATGATAATAAAACATTTTTACATTTGTTTTTAAAACTTTGAGTTTCAAATTTTTGACCTTCTTCCTCTCTCCCCATCCAAACTCTCACTGAGAAGGAACATGTCAATTTATACAGACATTTCTGTAAAAGTCAAGTAGCAAAAGAAAACATAGTTTCCCTCTTCCACCAACACAACCCTAAGAATAAAGTAAAAAAAAAAATCTTTCAATCTGCAGGCACAATTAATTCTTTCTCTGAATATGGATAGCATTTTTTCATCATGAGTCCTTCAGAATAGGGTTGGATTACTGTATTTAACAAATTCATTTACATGTGATACTCCTACAACATTGCTATTGCTTAATACACAGTATGTTTTATTTTGCATGAGCTCATGAAGGACTTTTTTCAAAAAAAATGAAGGTTTTTTTGAGAGCATCTTGTTCATCATTTCTTATAGAATAATAGTATTCCATCATAATCAAAAGTCACATTTTTTTTTCAGATATTCTTCAATGGATTTGCATCCCCTCAATTTCCAATTTTTGTCTGGGGAAAAAAGCTGCTATGTACATACAGATCCTTTTCCTTTTTAAAAATGTCTTTTGGGATCCATACATAATAGTGGTATTGTTACTTCAAAGAGCCCTATGATTTTGTAGTCCTTTAGACATAGATCATATCTTGCAATCATTTATTAATTGGGGAATAGCTATTATTTTTTAAAAGTTTGATTCAGTTCCATATACATTTGAAAAATGAGGCCTTCATCAGCAAAACTTCCTTCAAAATTCATTTTCCAATTACTATTGTTATCTGTATTTCTTCCCTGTTTATTCTATTCTCTTTCCTTTCATTCTGTCCCTCCTTAAAAGTGTTTTGCTGTTGATAACCCCTCCCAAATATCCCCTTGTGGTGTTATTCTTCTTTTTCTGTAATATATGATGGTTCTCTCTGGGAGCAGGTTTCTTGGGGAGATTTTTTGGAGGCAGCCTTAGTTTCAGCTCTGAGTAATAATCACTCCAAATACATCCAGGTATTAAAAGTTCAAATCCTTTATTATCTCGGGTTTCTGAATCTTCTTCCTGGGCCCTGGTTAGCTTTCTTAGAGATCTATCTCTCCTTGGTTCCAAGAGCTCTTGCCGCTAATCTTTTGCCTCTGCCAGCTTCGGCTTCTCTTCTTCCAAATGTCTCCAGCCAGCACCAAGGTGAAAGGTGGAATGAATCTGACTCCGCCTCTGAGAGTGGACTTGTGGGCTTCTGTATCTCCCAGAGTGCTCTGTGTCTGTCCCAGAGTGCCTCCTCTCTGTCAATCTACTGAACTAACTGACTGAGCCTTTGTCAGCTTCTTATATAGGACCTCTTAAAGGTTGACTCCTCCTCTGAGGGAGAGATTAAGGGAGGTGTGAATTCACAAAGTTACAAAGTTAACTTTGTGAATCTCCCATACTTGTGAACTCCAATGAGTACTTAAATACATTACTGAGTTAGAGAATTTGCTAAGTACCATGCTGAATTAGGCAACTGACTTATCACTTTGTAAGGATTCTAACATGCCCTCACTTCTTTCTCTCTCCTTCCTTCATGTATTCCCTTTCCTCTCTAGTTTTCTACAGGATAATGTATATTTCCATGTCCATATTAAGTGTGTATATTATTTCCTATTTGAACTAATTATGATGAGAATAAGTTTCACTCACTCCCCTCCCCCCTCTTTTCCCCTCCACTATTAAAGCTTTTTTGGCTTTTTTTGTGACAAATAATTTATACCATTCCACTTCTCCCTTTCCCTTTCTCCCAGTACATTCTTTTCTCACCATTTATTTTTTTTTAGATATTATCCTTTCATGTTCAATTCACATCTATGTCCTCTCTCTAAATTTACTCCACCTAACTGTTCTAATAATGAGAAAATTATGAGTTTCTAGTAACATCCTCTCTTGTAGGAATGTCAGCAGATGAATTTATATTAAGTCCCTTAAAATTTCTTTTTTATGATTATGTTCTTATGCTTGTCCTGAGTTTTATATTTGAAAGTTAGATTTTTCTATTCTGCTCTGGTCTTTTCATCAAGAATGCTTAAAGTCATACATTTCATTAAATACCCACCTTTTTTTTTTCCCCTGAAGGATTATATTTAGTTTTACTGGGTAGGTGATTCGTTATTGCAATCATAGCTTCTTTGCTCTCTGCAATATCATATTCCAAGAACTTTTATCATTTAATGTAGAAGCAACTAAATCTTGTGTTATCCTGATGTTGGCTCCATTATACTTTCTGGATGTTTGCAATACTTTTTTTCCCCCTTGAATGGAGAGTTCAAGAATTTGACTATAGTATTTCTGAGAGTTTTCATCTGAGGTGATGGATGGATTCATTAAATTCCTATTTTACCCTCCAGTTCTAAAATATAAAGGCAGTTTTCCAGGCACTTTTAAAAAATCATGACTTTCAAATAAACATGTACATATACATATGTGCGTGTGTGTGTAAACATACATATAAATACATGCATCCATATATGTCTATATAATCATAAAATATAAATTAGATAAAGAGATCTATGGCAGAATGCATGGACTCGAGCCATACTTGGCCAAGAGGAATGTGTTATAACAAAAATGAAAATCAAGACCTAATGATCATGCAGATAGGAGAATCAGGAGAGATTACTTATGTATAGGAAATGTAATTTTAAACAAAAAGCAGGGGGGACACAAAAATTTCAAAAGATAAAAGAGATTACATTAAATTTGAAAGCCTGTAGCAGGAAGACATTAATTTAGCATAAAAATAGAAGGGGGATAATTTTTTTAATTAAATTTTTCTTATATGCATTTTGTAGCCACGATGTATTAACAAAGAATAGAATATACATTATACATACTCATCTTTGTGTATATATGTGTGTGTGTGTGTGTGTGTGTGTACTTGAACATCCATATACATGTGTATGTGTTTGTGTGTGTGTCCATATAATGCATGATGCAGATATGTGAGATGTTTATATGTATATATATATGCACAGATAGATAAACAAATACAAACATATTATGCATATATGTGTGGATGACCAATCATCATTGTAACTAGATGTGGTCAAAGGATATAAATAAATAATTATTTAAAAGAATCGACAATAATTTAACAACCATATGAATGTTCCCATTCACTAAAAATAAGAAAAAATATAAATTAAAACAACCTCATATCCAATAAATTGGCACAGATGAGAAAATGTGGGATCAAAGTTTGAGATACTGTAGAAAAACCAGCACACCAGTGCCTTATTGTCAAAGTTGTGAATCAATACAATCACTTTGAAAAGTGACTTCGAGATCCAGACTGTTTGATACAATAAGTTGTGACAGATGAAGGTAAGAGAATATCATTGTACCATAAAAAGATAACTGAAATGTACATAGAGAAGCATGAAAAGACTTACATGAAATGAAGCAGAATGAAATAAACAGGACCAAGAAAACAGTATATGCATTGACTATAACAATATAAATGAACATAACAACAAACACAAAATCTTTAAAAATCAATCTTGCAAAATTTGCAGAATAATCATGGAACCACAAAGGGATATAAGAAAAAATATCCCTCTGCTTCTTTCCAGAGTTTAGAGGTTCAGAGATGTTTAGTATTGTAAATATGTTCAGATATTTTGATATAATTGATTCTTTTTATTTTTCATCATCATTTTTTTTTTTAGTAATTGGAAGCCAGATTGCATTGCCTTTGCTAAATTTTAATTTTTTTGCTCTTAATAGGATTTTATTCTTTCCAATTATATAAAAACATAGTTTTCAACATTATTTTTGGAACATTTCAAGTTCCAGATTTTTCTCTCTCCTCCCCACCTCTTCCCTTCACAAGAGCAAGATGGAAACTACAGTAGGAAAAGGAGCTGAGTCTATCTAATAGGTGTTATAGTTGAAAGTAAACTGAACATGGAATCATAGGGCTGGAGTTGGAATGATGCTTTTATTACATTCTTGTGCTAATAGTGTATCCTTGGGCAAATATGTCTGGGATGCAAATTCCTCATCTATAAATTGAAGTGTTGCACTAGATGACCCTCACTGTCTTGGGACAGGGAAGATGGGGGAGGGAAAAAGAACAATTTGGAATTTGAAGTGTTACAAAAATTAATGTTTAAAACTATCTTCATATAACTGGAAAAAATAAAATCTTATTAAGTGGGACATATATAGGTTATGCATGCATAATCATGTTAAACATAGTTCCATATTAGTCATGTTGTGAAAGAAAATATTAGAACAAAGGAGAACAACACAAGAAAAAAAGTGAACACAGTAACAGCAACATTAAGTGAAATATAATAACCTTAGCTCTTCTCAACAATACAGTGATCCAAGATTATTTCAATATACTAAAGATGGTAAATGTCCAGCAAAAGAACTATGGATACTGAATGTGGATCAAAGCATATTATTTTCACTTTTCACAAGTCCCCTGTAACTTGAAAAGATTTCATTGTCAAAAAGAGCCAAGTGCATCTCAGTTTATCAGCCTACAATGCTATTGTTGCTATGTACAATATTCTCTTGGTTCTACTCACCTCCCATAAAAATTACAAAGAAATGTAGAAAAATAAAAAATGGTATAGAAGAAAACAAAAAAAAAAGTGAAACTAAAGCATGATCAAGACAATGCTTATATTAAGGCATATTAAGACACTATTAAAATGTCAAAATTCTACAGGTAAAAGATAATTCATTGGGGGCTTCAAATGATTGTGTTTAAAACATTATTTTTTCCTCTTAAGAATTATAAAAATTATAAAAATTATTTTAAAAAATATAAGAATTATAAAAATTAAATGTTATATAATGTTTCTAGCCATAATCTTTATATCATATTATTTTGTTTAACTTTTTTGATTGAAAATATAACATGATTATGAATTAGCAATTTATGTGTCAGAAAAAAATTTACTAAATCCTAGAATATTATCCACCATGTAATAGATGTTCAGACAAATGGTTGTTGAGTGAATTTATAAATATCTGTAGCTTTTGTTTGTCATATTACTTTGTCATATTCCTAAACTATGCCAGAAAGTTTCTAAATGCTTTCAATTTACTAGCTGGGGTAATTGAATTAAATAAAATTCATTTAGAAAATAAGTAACAATTGTGCCATTATCTATTATTTTGTCTATTTTCTATTTTTTTAACATAAATAGCTTGATTTCAGTTCAATTTGGACTTTTAAAATTGCTTACCATATCTCCTCATTTTTTTTTCTAATTTGATATTGATTTGGATCTTTATCCCACTGATTCATTGATCAAATTATGTAGAGGGCTGAAACTTTGAATAGGTGTACTTGAATCAAACTACCAAGAACTTAAGGTTAATTATCTGTTAGCTATGAGACAATGACTCTACTAGCATATGTTTGGATAAATAGCTCTTCATACAGCTGATGCTGGGTGAATGTTTGGTGTTAAGATAATCACAGTCAAAGATTAGAAGGTGGAGGGATAGAGGCCAGAGTCACTATATAGCAGGACACGAAGGAAAGATGTTGGTGACTTTGGATTAGAGAATCCAGGATACATTATTGGCAAGCCTCATGGCAGTTTGTCTGCTTCTTTCACTTCTCCCCCTAAAGATGAAGGACTTTTATTTATCCTGACTCTGGCTGATCCTGAAGCTCTCCAGGGAGCTAGCTCAGACGTCATAAAATTATGCCTGGAAAACAGTTTTTCTGATTCACATATGACTCTCACATAGGTAAAATTCAAAATAAACAATGAAAACATACATATGTCTATAAATAGAAAATCTCTCTTATTTCAAGAATTGTAAAGATTTCCAAAATTCTTGTATAATGTAAGAATTTGCTAGTTTATTGGAGTTTGTTACTGTAGAATTTGGCCTTCCTAAATCCTGCATTTTTTCTTCTAAGCCAGTGATAAATAGAATGTCACTAAGAGTAAATATACTATTTACTTCAATAATAAAAAGGAATTCTTTGAAATTAGAAGGTTATACATAACAAATTACTAATTCTGATACTAAATTGAATTTCAATCACCCAAAAGAAAATATTTTATTATATTATGGGCTGCTTCTGTTTAAGGTGGTATTTTGGTCTTGGGTAAATGTGAGAGCAGAATATTTTATTTCTAAAATCATTAATTCATGTACTTTTTAATCAGCAGAAATTGGGCATTTGCTTTAACTCTCTATTTAGGAAAAGTAATGAATATGGTCTTGTTTAAATATAATCCTAGTTAGTAATGATTTAAAACCTTAAAGACTGTATATGAAACCATTTTAAAGAATCTCAAAAGAAATTATACCTACACTTCAAATTCAGTTATCATTCTTGGTGTCAAGTTTAAGTCAATTATTTCATTTCTTCAGAAGTCAGTTTTTCAATTCTTGAAATCTAATACTTTAGTAAAATATATTTTTCTTGTTTTCATTTTGAACATGCCAGAGAATTGTTGTTGAGAAAAGTAGTTTTTGATTTTGTTATCATTGTATCTGTGTTTAATTCTTAAGTAATGTCTTAGTCTTAGATTATTAAAGATAGAGGAGTAAATTCACAAATAAGACATTAGCTGATATTATTAAAAGAAATGAACCATATTCACAATGATATTTTGTATATAAACAAAAACAGAAGACACAAAAATTGCAACAATATGGAAGGGCAGTTCAAAATTATGGGATGAAATAAAGCACTTAATGGAATTAGTTTTATTATGATCCCCAAAGCAAAAGAGACATAATTTCAAGAGAACTTCCTTTGATTTTCTTACCTTGAAATATTCACAATGAACTAAGAGAGGTTATTATATCTGTAAAATAAAATCTAAAAGGAGTGATTTTTATCATGGGTTAAGAATATTGAGAAATCATGCATTCAAAGTTATGAAAAATTAAAATAAATGGGCATTAATGAAAGAGCTCATTCCTCTTTATTAATGTTGAGATAGTGAATTTACTTGTTGGCCTGAAGTGTTGAGATTTTATATATAAGGGAATTATCTTGAATCCAATCTTCCTTCAATTTCAGTTTTCAAAAATTTACCTGGGAAAAGGAGAAAGGTTAAATGACTTTCCTAGGATGACAGAACCAGTATGTGTTTGAAGAAAGACTGGAGTCTAGGTATTCCAAGGCATTCAATGCATGATAATTCTCTCATGATAAATGATGGAGAATGGTTATCAATTTGAATTTATAGAAGAAGTTTTCTCACTGGAGAAAACACCTCTGTCATTACAGATCTGAAACAACAATAATCACCAAAAAAAATGGATTCTCAGGGAGATTATAGAATTATAGATTATAGAATCATTGTGAGAAGTAGCTAAAATTAATAGGATATATATTTGTTTGAAGAGGCCAGTGTTTATAGACTTAGGTGATTTTAAAACTCCCTATCTACATTATGATTCTATTCCATTTTCTTCTAGAATTGAATTGAGAAAGTCCATGTATTTTCCAAATAAATGCTAAAATAATTATCTGTGTTTTGTAAGGTTTAGAAATAATAGTTTTTACTAAACTAAGAAAAACCAAACTGTAAATGACTTATGTGAATAGAATATATATATATATACATATATATGTATGCATATATATATATATATATATGCACAGAGAGAGAGAGAGAGTATTGAAAATTGATTTCTGAACAGTAGGAATTTCTCTTAAGAGTTATGAGGACAGACTAATTTGATTCGAATAAGAGTTGTCTCTTAGCAGGAGCAAGAAAGAGATAGACAGCTGGAGCATTCTTTTAGTTCAAGATGAAAGTCACAGTAGTATATGAATTAAAAGAAATAGATTCATTTATCTCTGTCTTTTTATACCTGAAAAGAATGCTAAGAACCATCTGTCAGAAGTATATACAATGTAAAAAAGGGCATTTTGTGTGTATTTGTGAATAAATTAAATGGACCTAGATGAGATTTACATGGAAATATGTGCAGTTTAGTTTCCAAAACAAACTTGCCATTTTCTTCAACTAGCTTTTGATGGACCCCTTCAGAGGGCAAGTCTCAAGGAGAATTTTCTTTTGCTTTTTGTGTTTTAAACATAGCCTTTCAAATTATGTCCCTCTTCAATGCTTGACACATTGAGACACAGTAGAAAATTAGAAAAAGAGCTGCCACCAATCTCTACAAATAAGATTTTGCCCTTGGGATGGATGACTACATGGTGGGAAAAGATGTGACTTTATTTGAAATGCTAAAAACTGTTTTCAACCAAATTGAAGGAAGGAAAGAGTTTGTCTTTTACAGAATGCCAGTTTTGCTGAAATAATGGCATACTTAAGCCATGCTGATATCATATCAGTGGTTGACTTCCCTCATTTAATCCCTTTGCTCAAAGAAAAATATATTCATGATATTTGGAGTTCCTTGGGAAAAAAAACAAACAAACAAACAAAAACTTATGTTCTTTCTACCTGTAGTGCCATCATTGTTTAAAGAAAGGAGGCCCAGGGTGGAGAAATTGGGTATTTGTCAAAAAGAAGCAATTTATAAAAGGTGATAATTGGAATGTTTACCTATCTCTCCCTTCTCTCTGTCTCTGTTTCTCTCCGTATTTCTGTCTCACTCTGTCTCTGTCTCTCTCTGTCTCTCCTCTCTCACTATTTCTAGCTCTCTGTACCTCTGTCTTTCTCAAATGTTTCATTGATACCTACTACCTTCATAGCAAAGTCATTTAGGGTGATAAGAAAGGTGGATGACTCTCCTACACCTCTGGAAAGAACTTTTCCAGGTGGCAAAGAGTAATAATCAAGTATCATTAAGTCATTAAATATTAAGCAGATCCAATAACATCTGATTTTTTGCTACTTCCTGTTTAATTTTGTTTTAGTGATTTTTTTTTCCTTATAAAGCATTTCCTGCATTCTATATTTTACTTTTTGTTCTGTTTAGGCAAGTAAATTGTCCATTGCAAAGAGATGAATTTACCTCAGAATAATAAAACTGATCAGTGGCTAATTATCTTACTGACATCTGAGAAAGATGTGGACTGGGGAGATGCTGTTCATAGGATCATAGACTTAGAATTAGAATGGAATTTAAAATCATATAATCTAAACATCTCATTTCCCAGATGAGGAAAGTAAAAACCAGAAAGATTAGCTATGTCTTTGCTTACACAGGTGGTAAAAGGCCAGCCTAGGATTTGAATCCAAATCCTTTAACTTCAATTGCTATGTTTTTTCTCATTGTATTTGGTTCCCTTTTGTTATCAGAGCAAAGGAGTACTATCATATACTTTATGGTTTTGCAAAATACCTTATTCATATGTTCTTATTGGATCTCCACAACAGTGCCATGAGAGAAGGAGCTTTATAATTTCCCTGTCAGAGATGAGGAAATTGAGGATTACAGAGATGAAGTAACAAACTCACGATCAGATTGCTTATAGGTACTTGAAGTCGGATTCTAAGCATCTTTTAGACTCTATAGTAGTCTCATGAAATTGTATGAGTACACATTTGGTAATACATATACACATTTGCATACAAATACATATTTATGAGTACAACAATATAATTGTATTTGTGCATATGCATTCACAAGCACATATAGTTATATATATGCATATATATTATTAGATTATATAACTAGATATAGTTATAGGCAGCCTAGTGACTCAGTTTTGAACTTGGAGTCAGAAAGTCTTGAGTTTGAATCTGGCCTCAGATACTTATTAGCAGTGTGAATGCTACACACACACACACACACACACACACACACATCCCCACACACCTCCACCCCATCACCATATATATAAAACAAAACACATACACACACATACACACAAATACAAACCATATCCAGGAGATATGAGTAATACATACAATAATAGTTTCACTCAGTTTTTCCTTATACACACATGCATGTGTGCATTAATTTATGAATGTATGAATAATGTGAAAAATGAATGTAGATATGAAAGATTCTATTTTATTCTATTCTATTTATTTCATCAGCAGTAATTAGCCTTTCTTGATTAACACTGCCCACAACTGCACATCTATGTTTCCTTGACTAGGAAGTGAGCAGAATGCAATCTATGAGTACAGAAATTTCATCATGAGAAGCAGACCTGTTACTTTCACTGCAAGTTAAAAGCTTTCATTTCAGAAAATTGCTACAATTAACTCACCATGGTTCGAAAGCATCTATATAAACTGTTCAATATGCAAACTCACCATGGTTTGAAAGCATCTATATAAACTGTTCTATATGCAAATTTCAAAAAAAGTCCCTTCTTGGAATCAGTTTTCTGAATTTAAGACATTCACAATTTCTAAGAGAAAATTTGGGGTCAAGCTTTAGAAATGTAATTATGTTTCACAAGTGAGAATTATACTGAAGCCCATAAGTGAAGTAGTGTATAAAAATCAATCAGATTTAAAAAACGGGATATTTTATGAGGTTAGAGTACTTAAACAAGTTCAAAAGTCATTACATTTATCCTACCATTTCCAAAGAGAACCCCCAATCTTAAAGTTGTTTTACAATATAAGACCAAAATCTCTATCATTAAAATTTTTACTAAGCCAGTTAGTCTTTAAATGATCTTTTAAAGTATGAAAGGTTGTTTCTCGAACAAAATAGTCAAATGACTATAGTTATCTATAATTATACTTTTGTTGACAAACCCAAAGACCCCAGCTTTGAGGATAAGAATTCACATTTGATAGAAACTGCTAGGAAAATTGGAAACTAGTATGGAAGAAACAAGGCCTTGACATATACATAACACTGTATACCAAGATAAGGTCAACATAAGTTCATGATATAGATATAAAGAATGATATCATAAACAAATTAGAAGAATATAGGATAGTTTACCTCTCAGATCTATGGAGGAGGAATGAATTTGTGAAAGAAGAACTAGAGATAATTATTTATAACAAAATATATAATTTTGATTATATTTAAGTTAAAAAGTTTCTTTACAAACAAAAGCAATACAGATAAGATCAGAAGAGAAGCAATAAATTGGGAAAACATTCTTATATTCAAAAGTTCTGATAAAGGCCTCATTTCTAAAATATGTAGAGAATTGACTCAAATTTATAAGAATTCAAGTGATTCTCTAATTGATAAATGGTCAAAGGATACAAAAAGACAATTTTCAGATGAAGAAATTGAAATTATTTCTAGTCATATGAAAAGGTGCTCCAAATCACTATTGATCAGAGAAATGCAAATTAAGATAACTCTGAGATACCACTGTACATCTCTCAGATTGGCTAAGATGGCAGGAAAAGATAATGAAGAATGTTGGAGGGGATGTGGAAAAACTGGGACACTAATACATGTTGGTGGAACTGTGAACAGATCCAACTATTCTGGAGAGCAATTTGGATCTATGCTTAAAAAGTTACCAAACTGTGCATACCCTTTGATCCAGCAGTGTTTCTACTGGGCTTAAATCTCAAACAGATCTTAAAAGAGGGAAAGGGACCCACATGTGCAAAAATGTTTGTGTCAGCCCTCTTTGTAGTGGCTAGAAACTGGAAACTGAGTGGATGCCCATCAATTGGAGAATGCTGAATAAATCATGGTGTATGAATGCTATGGAATACTATTGTTCAGTAAGAAACAACCAGCAGGATGATTTCATAGAGGCCTGGAGAGACCTTCATGAATTGATTCTAAATGAAATGATCAGAACCAGGTGATCATTTTACACAGCAACAACAAAAGTATGATGATCAATTCTGTTGGTCATGGCTTTCTTCAACAATGAGATGATTCAAACCAATTCCAATTGTTCAGTGATGAAGAGAGCCATCTATACCCAGATTGAGTACTGTGAAAACTGAGTATGGACAACAACATAGCATTTTCACTCTTTCTGTTTTGTTTGCTTGCATTTTGTTTTCTTTCTCAGTTTTTTTTTCTTGATTCGATTTTTCTTGTGTAGCAAGATAATTGTATAATTATGTATACATATATTGAATTTAACATATATAGTAACATATTTAACATGTATTGGACCATCTGCCATCTAGGGGAGGGAGTCGGGGGAAGGAGAGGAAAATTTGAAACAGAAAATTTTGCAAGGGTCAATGTTGAAAAATTACCTATACATATGTTTTTTAAATAAAAAACTTGAATTTAAAAAAAAAAAAGGTATTTTCTCAGATGGGCACATTCTGGACCTGGAGAAAATTATTTTGCATGTAAGCCCAACTGAACATGTGCCAGATCATCTCCTATATTAGTGATATTGGGTATATTTAATTGTTTTGATTGTATATTTAATTTTACATTCCATAAGCTTTTCAGCAGGACAGGTTATCATTCATATCAATAAATTTTCACTATATACATAAATGAACAACCATTAAAGCAGTTTCTTTGCCTCTTACCTTCTCATCCTACAAGCTTCAGAAAAATAATAAAAAGGAAATTCTAAATAAATATTAGAAAGGAAAAACTGAACTGAATTAAATATAAGTATCCAATAGGAAGTTTTCAAGAAAAGATTTGGAATGTTTTGTTGGTAAGGCAGTTATAATTTTAGTCCCCACAATTTATCAAGTTCAGGTAATAGATTATTAATGGAGCTTCTTCTTGCCTTATTTGTCCCACACTACTAGATCATATTCTAATACATCCATGACTCATAAAATATACACTACCACATAATATATATGTATGTGTCTACATATTCATATATTTATAGATGCATATCTATAGAGATGTTTGATAGGTATGTAGAATTATATATCTCTTTTTATAAATCTATCCACAGGTGAATTTATATGAAAAATGAAAGAAAATGAAAAAGATGATAGCATCAATTTAAGAAAAACTTCACTTGAAAGCAAACTGAACAAAATTTTCTTGAGATCACATGATTATAATTTGGAAGATAGCCATCAGAAAAAACATGGGGGGAAGTTGCATTATTTTATTACTATTTTTTCACCAACAAAGAAAATAAAGACATTATATTTATATTCTGTAAACACAAGTGGAACTTATGATAGTTTACATATGATGGCTTCATTTTCTCTGATGCTGAAAAAATACTGATCACTGACCTCATTTTCAATTGTCACTGTTGTTTGCTTGTTTTTTCTTTCTCTTTCTTCCCTTTTAATCTGCTTTTTCTTTTGCAGGATGATAAATGTAGAAATATGTGTAGAACTGAACATGTTTAATCTAAATTACATTACGTGTTATATAGGGAGTGGGGGAGATGAGAAGCAATGGAGAAAAATTTGCAATACAAGGTTTTGAAAACTATGTCTGCATGTATTTTGAAAAATAAAAAGCTGTGATTTTTAAAAAGAAGCAATAAAACATATTTTAACAAGAGTTAAAAATATGAAAGATCATTGTATAGTACTTAAAAATTGACCTATAAAATGGATTGAAGTGAGAAAATTCAAAAATTACTGAATTTAGTTGCATCTATTTAAAACCATCAGCAAGTATCATGTGTAATGGGGATAAATTAGAACAATTCCCAGTAAGATCAGAGGTGAAACAAGGTTTCTCACTATCACCATTATTATTCAATATTGTATGAAAGATGTTAGCTTTGGCAATAAGAGAAGAAAAAGATTAAAGGGATTAAAATAGATCATGAGGAAACCAAATTATCACTCTTTGCAGATGATATGATGGTATACTTGGAGAAACCTAGAGAATCAACTAAAAAACTATTGGAAACAATTCATAACTTTAACAAAGTTGCAAGATACAAAATAAATCCACCTAAATTATGAGCATGTGTATATATTACCAACAAGGCCTAGTAGCAACAGATACAAAGAGCAATTCCATTTAAAATAACTGTAGACAATATAAAATATTAGGGAGTCTACCTGCCAAGGATAAATCAGGAACAGTGTGAAAACAGCTACAAAACACTTTCCATACAAATTGATATTGAAAAAATATAAAATGTTCATGAGCTAATATAATAAAAATGAAAACATTACCTAAATTAATGTTCTTATTCAGTGCCATACCAATCAAACTCCCAAGAAATTATTTTACAAATCTAGAAAAAATAATACAGATTTCATCTGGAAAAATAAAAGGCCAAGAATCTCAAGGTAATTAATAAAAAAATACAAATGAAAGTGATCTAGCTATATCAGATCTAAAGCTATATTATAAAGCATCAGTCATTAAAACCATTTGGTACTGGCTAAGAAATAGAGTAGTTAATCAATGAAATAGGTTAGGTTCACAGGATAAAATAATCAACAAGTATGGCAATCTAGTGTTTGACAAATCCAAAGACCCTAGATTTTGCAATAAGAATCCACTATGTTCTGGGAACATTGGAAAATAGTATGGCAGAAACTAGGTATTGACCTACACTTAACACTCTGCACCAAGATAAGGTCTAAATGGATAGACATAAAATGACATTATAAGCAAATTAGAAGAAGAAAGGATTCTTTACCTCTCAGATTTGTGGAGAAGGAAGGAATCTGTGACCAAAGAAGAACTGTAGTTCATTATTGAAGAATAAATAGATAATTTTGATTATATTAAGTTTAAAACATTTGGACAACAAAATTAATCCAGACAAGATTTAAAAGGGAAGCAATGAACTAGGATATATATATTCAAGGTTCCAATAAAAGTTTCATTTGTAAAATATAGAGATAATTGATTCAAATTTATAAGAATTCAAGCCGTTCTCTAACTGGTAAATGGTCAAAGGATATTAACAGACAATTTTCAGATGAAGAAATTGAAACCATTTCTAACCATATGCAAAGGTGTTCTAAATCACCATTGAGGAAAGAAATACACATTAACAGCATTGTTACACTACACACCTCTCAAATTGGTTAAGATGACAGGAAAAGATAATGATGAATATTGGAGGGAATGTGGAAAAACTGTTACACTAATACATTGTTGGTGGAGTTATGAATTGATCCAACACTCTGAAAAGCAATTTGGAACTATGCCCAAAGGGCTATCAAAATGTGTATACTCTTTGATCCAGCAGTTTTTTCCACTAGATTTATATCATAAAGGATAGAAAGGGACCCACATGTTCAAAAATGTAGGTGACAGCCCTTTTTGTAGTGGCAAAAACTAGAGTGGATGCCCATCAATAGGAGCTTGACTGAATTAGTTATGATATATCAATGATATGGAATATTACTGTTCTATAAGAAAGGATAAGCAAGATGATTTCAGAAAGTCAGGGAGAGAGTTATATGAATTGATGCTTCTAATAGGCTGAAGCTCAAGTTGATGCACTGAGGTCCCAAGCATGTGAGCCTAAATAGCAATTGGACCATACTCTATTAGTATATGCTTGGAGAAAGAATGCTCCCTGCCCACTCTTTGTGCAAGTCCTGATGAGTTGTATAGGAAATGACATAGGGACAATTTTGGCGGGGGGAGGAAGAGGGGCAGGAAGAGAGGTGGAGAGAGACTGCTGGCTAGGTTCCTGTCATGGCTGCTCACATTGCTAATCCCCTTTCCCCTCCACAGAGAATAAAGATGGAAGATTTTTCCTTAACCTGAATTCCTGACTTTAGCTGATTTTAAAATAAGCAGTCATCACAGATGCTGAGTAAAATGAGCAGAATCAGGATATCATTGTACTTGGCAACAACAAGATTATACAAAGATCCATTCTGATGGATGTGGCTCTTTTCAACAATGAGGTGACTATTGTGTGATGTGATGAAGAAAGTCATCTACATGCAGAAAGAGAACTATGGGAACTGAGTATGGATTATAATATAGAATTTTCACTTTTTTGTTGTTTTTTGCTTGCATTTTTTTCTTATTTTTTTCTTTTTGATCTGATTTTTCTTGTGCACCAAAATAATTGAATAAATATGTATGCATATATTGAATTTAACAAATATTTTAACATGTTTAACATATATTGGATTACTTGCCAGCTAGAGGAGGGGGTGGGAGAAAGGGGGGAATTTGGAACACAGTGTTCTGTAAGAGTCAATGAGTATGCATATGTTTTGAAAATAAAAAAGCTTTAATAATAAAAAGAAAAAATACTGAATTGTCTGAATATCATGATTAAGAAAAAAATAAACTAGATATTATATTTCAAGACTTCAAGAAAAATGACCTCAATATCCTAGAATCAGAGGACAGAATAGAAATTGAAAAAAGACATTTATTAACACCTGAAAAAGATTGCACAATGAAAATTTGCAGGAATACTGTAGCTAAAGTCAGAGCTCTACATCAAAGAAAAGATACTTTAAGCAGTCAAAAAGCAACCATTTAAATACAATGAATCTACAAACAGGATCATACAAGATTTAGCAACGATCACATTAAAGGATTATTGGGTTTGGAATATATCACATCATAGAAAACAAAAATCTAGGATTACAACAAGAATATCCTACTTAGGAAAATCAAGTATAATCCTTTCAAGGGGAAAATATATATTTAATAAAATAAAAGAGATTTGAGCATTTATCTTTAATAAAACAGAATTGATTTTTAAAAATGAATTTTCAATTTCAAATTCAAGTAAAACACAAAAAAGTAAACAAAAGAGAAAGAATAAAGGAGGACTCAATAAGATTTAGTCTGTTTCAAGAATTTTGCTTTTGATTTTGTGATTTTGACTTTGTAATATATTGTTGAATTTTGTTTACTAATCTATTCCATTATTCCCTTTCACTTTGTGGGTGAGTTCATTCTATTCACATTCACAGGTGTGATTAATCATTGTAAATTTTTTCTCCATTCTATTGATCCTTTTCTTTTATTCTTTCCCTTCTCTAATGCCTGCTTTGCTTCTAACCAATTTTTTTTCTTTTATATCCACTTCTTTTTATTACACCTTGTATCTCTTATCTATCCTTTTTTTCTCTACTTCTCTGTTGGATAAGATAGACATATTTTCATTTGAATTTGTATATAAATATTTACATATGTGTATATGTATATTAATCAATTTAGATATGCATTAATTTCAATCATTGTCTGTCACCTATTTCCTTCTCTTCTATAAAAACTCTTCATTGAGCACTTCTTTTATGTGAAATAATTCCCTTCATTCTTCTACGCAAATTTGTTTTTACCCAGGGTCCCTCTTTATCATCTATCCATTTTTAATATTGGCCCAAAATATTCGAATGGCCATTGCATCCTACTTCTATGTAGAATCCTTTTCTACCTTCCTTAAGAGAAATGACATACAAGGAAAATTAGAAATGTTTGAGAGGATGTGGGAGAATTGTTTTATGTATTCATGGGACAGTTGTGAACAACTCCAGCCATTATGAAGAATAAATTAAAATTATATCTTAATAGCTATAAAATTTGATATTTTTTTTCATATCCTTTCATCCAGCAATACTACTTCTAAATCTAGATCTGTATCTCACAGCAATAAAAAAGACATTTCATATACATATATAAAAATTATTATAATTTTATTGATGCTTAATTTAGTATTAATTTTGATAATGTTTTAATTAATTGTACTGACTTACTATTTTAAATATAATATATACATATATTTATATTACATATGCTATATATTTCATATAAATAAAAACATTTATGCTATATATTTCATATAAATAAAAACATTTATGGCACTTCTTTTTGAAACAGAAAAATTGGAAATTGAGGTGATGCTCATCAATTTGGGGATGATTGAATATATTATGCTATAGGAATGTAATAGAATACTATAGTGTTGCAAAAATAAGTGATGAGATAGATGCTTTTATAAAAAACTTCGGAAGAATTTATATGAATCCATGCAAAGTGCAAAGAGCTGAAGCTGGAGGACATTATTCAAAGCAAATAATGGCACTGTGAGGATTATCAGATTAAGACAATGATCCAAGATCAAAGACCTATTATGAAAAGTGTCATCTACCTCCAGATAGAAAAAAGTGAGGAATTTTGAATGTTGATGAAAACATACTTTTATATTTTATCTTTATTGTTTTATTTTGTTTGTGCTTTCTTTTGAAACATGTTAACATGGGAATATGTTTTCATGACCACACATGTATTATTAAAAATCAAATTATTTGGCTTCTCAAGGAGGGAAAAGAATGAGAGAGCAAAAACTGGAAGCTTTTTCATTTTTTTGAATTATTGCCTTTTTTACAATTATATGCAATTCACTTAATTTCGTGAAATAAATACAATTAAAATAAGTAAATCACATTTTAAATATATCATTGACTCAAAAATGTAAACAATTATTCTTAACCTTGGTTCTTGAATTTTTTTTAATTGAAAAGCATTATTCTAAGAAATAATGCATCATCTTCACCAGAATGTCAATGAAACCCATCACATACATATAGTGAAACAGCATTTGAAAAATAATATAGCAAACATAAGTTCCTAATATGTTAACTGTTGGCTTGGTAGTACATTAGATAGACCACCAGATTTGGAAATAGGAAGACCCAAGGTTAATTCTGACTTCTTATATTTCCTAACTATATACCCTGATGAATCATTTTGCCTCAGATTCCTCATTTGTAAAGTAGGGGTGATAATTATATCATCGCCTCCCAGGGTTATTTTTAAGGATAAATATGTTATAATAATAATAAAGCATTTAATATAATTCCTGAAACATAGCAGATGATATATATATGCACACACACACACACATACACACACACACACACACACACACACACACACATATATATATATAGTTGTTACTATTATTGTTATTAACTTTTACAAATTTCATCATTTGGTACAATGAAATGCAACCTTGAACAATATCTTTCAATACTGTGTCTCCTATGCACATATCAAAATTTCATTATATTTTGAAAAATGTAATAGAATTATACAGTTTTTTGAACTCCAATCCTTAATATCATTGCAATAATAATGAGTGCTAGTTTTATATAGTAAATGGATAATAGGATTCAGAGTGGGTGTTTTTCAGACACCAATTAGGTGTGTGACTGGAAAAGCAATTTAATCTCTTTTAGTCTTCATTTCCTAACATGCAAAATGGGAAAATAATAATACTTTATTTCACAGTTTTAATAAAAATCAAATAAGATGATTAATACAAAGTGTTTTGCAAATCTTAAGGCAAATGGAAATAGAGGATAATACTATTATCAACTAACAGATAAAAGGAAGTAAGGCATAGATGACACAAGGACTATAATATGCAGATATCTATTATGTCTTAATGGAAATAAATTAGAAGACTCCACTATTTTTATTTCCAAAACATATTAGTTTTTTTAACCTAACAAGTTATCTCTTGATTGTAGATATTTAATATCCTTCAATAGGTAAAACTGCTATTTTTAATGTGTATTTCAATGTCTTATTTGAAAATCATCATGATAATTTTCATACTCATTAACCAAATTGATGAAAAGCTTTCTTAAGGAAAGTCTGCTGATTAATTACAAAACTATCATTTAAACATATTACTATTTGGTATTCAAAACTTAAGTCCAATCTTATAGTTTATGAATTGTCTCATCATTTTTCATTTGAACATTTTATAGCTAACATTTAATCCATTAATTCCTCTAAGAATTTATGGGCACCCTACAACTTAAAATTTGGCATTTCTAATTTATAAACAATTTTGTAAAAGATGGTTTGTCCATGTTTTAGGAACTTGCTTCCTTAGCAGTATCAACATTAATTTACATCTATTACTTTCAAAATATTTGGAATGGAAGGCACAATAACTTCCTCTTCTTATACTCATTTCTAAATAGAAAAAAAATCAGCTCTCTGGAAAATGGATTTGGATATGTCTACTGAACTAGATTGAATTTGTCAAAGTCTTGGGGCAGATTTAAGTTTTAATAATTTCAGAAGAAAAATGCTACAAACTTACAAAAACATCATTTGGAAGTTTGTGTTTTATCTTTAATATCTTTAAATTATCTTTAAATTTTAAAATATCTTTATATTATCTTTAGCTTTTTTGAAGTTTTAATAATAAATATTTAATTTTAACAATATGGGGCACACTGTTATGCACTGAGTTATGCATATGAGTTATGAAATTTATTCTACATGATACTTTCTCAGACTAATGGTTCTATAGAGGATTTCTTCTTGCTTGGCCACCTTATTCACCTGAACTATCTCTATTAGACGTTTTCTAGCAGGACCACATCAAAACTGTCATGGACTCATCAAAGCTACACCCTTTGGACTCTTTTAAGAATAGGATTACAAACATAATCTTTTCAGTCACTGAACAGCAGCTGGTGAAATTTTTTAGTTATTGGACTAGTGATGTACCATCCACAAGTATAGTTACACTACATTTGCTAAGAAACATAGATCAACATTTTAAGTATTTCTGTACAGTACTTATACTTCTGAAGTTGTTAAAGCTTAAAAACAGACAAGATTTTTGGACATGCTCATATATTTCTCCCTAACTTCATGTTATGCCATATTTAATTTGTCTTTCCTTTTCAAATAGAAATGATTTTTCAAAGCAATCCATTTAAACATCTGAAGCTCAGAGAACCTTTGACTGTAATAAATATGAAAGACAGATTCAGGCAACACTTCTAACAATGATGGTGGAAAGAAAGAGTTTACAAGTAAAGCATGGAATTATTTTAGCCTATTTTGTACTTCTTGGGAATGCCATAAAATTTAATCTAACTCCTAGTGAACATCAGAATTACAAAGTCAGAAATTCAGAATTACAGAATGACAGATATACTGGAAGAAAATAAGGAAGAGCTCAGAGAAAGCATCTATTAAAAGCCTTGAACCTGAATAATCATCATAATCCTAAACCTATGATGTTCTCTGACTTACAGCACAAATTGGGCCACAATGTGCCCAACAACATATAGAAGGAGACATTTAGAAAAAAGAGAAAACCACCAAGAAAAAGGACACTCAAGAGTTAACTGGTTCTAATACCTAGAGTTCTTATCCTTTTTCTTCCTCAAGGTTAAGAAGATCAGCAAATTAAGTATAATAGGTTCACCTAATAATAATTCATAAGTCTGACCTTCTGATTTAACCTGTTGTCCATAGACAGCTGCAGGGTGGTAAGGGGGCTGTTCTTAGATTACAGTCATTAAAATCAGACTTTATCTCTCTCTAGTGGTTTGTAATAGAGGATGATTTTTGAAATCCCATTGTTGCATTTCTATCTGTCTCTCAATAATTCCTATAAGTGTCAGAAAACCTCAGGTATTGCTCACACAACACATGATCCTAAGAAGCCTCTTTTCCTTTTCATTAAATGGTAGATGAGATTAACATTCCATATTTCATAGTCTTTTATTCCTGGAGTTGTGGCAGTCCATTCTCACTGGGTAAAAACATAACTAGATTTACTTGGATAAGGGTCATACCTGTTCTCAAGCTGCCATGACTTTTTCTTACCATAATTCTTATTTTATCTGTGCTATAAGTCAAATAGGCTTTTGTGGGTTAGCCTGGGAACCATAGTACCACTGCAAAAGAATTCCTAAGGAAAAAGCAGTAGCATGATTCCAATTATTTTATAAGTGACTTTGAGTGTATATAACCTTCACATATATTGAAATGTTCATACAGTTGTGTAAAAAAGTCAAGATATATAGGAAAGGTTAAAAGAGTTAATTAAGATTATTTTAATGATACCATCTCTAGTTCTTATTGATTACTTAAGTGCTAGCAATTTTTCATATAAGTAAGGGTAATATAATTCATATTTTTATTTAAACATAAATTTGCATAGTGCTTACTCCATAAAATTTGTAGTACAATATCATCTGCAACTAGTCATTTTAAATCATTTATTTTTCTGTTGAAACACTACATATAATACTTCAAAGTGTGATAAGGATTTACAGAGTGTAACTATGAAGATTTGAGCAAACTCCTTCCATGATCCAATGTCTTGGACCACAGATATAGATGCTCTCATTCCCTGTGGATTTAAATATAATAAGTCATTTTATGGTGCTCCAGAAGAAACAGTATGTGGGCTGAAAACAGCAATGGAGGAAGGAGGAAAAATAAGAAAAAAGTTAGAAATGGATCAGAAATGAAATTAGCTCCTAATTATTGTAATATAAATTATAAGATGAAATATTATTACATTACTGGTAGACAATTAGGTCTAAAAGAACATTTTGTAATTATGCTAAAAAAGCACATAATATAGATTGATACCTTTTGACCCAGATTTAAACTCCTAAGAGGTCGAAGACAGAGAAAAAGTCATATAAACACTAAAGTATTAATAGATGCCTTTAATAACTAAAAAAAAATGGAAATGAAATAAATTCCTATCAATTGAGTGATTGCTGGACAAATTGTGCGACAAAAATATAATGGAATATTCCTATGCCATAAGAAATTTTGAATATGAAAAATTCCGAAGGGACATGACTGAATTAATGCAGAATGAAAGAAGCAAGAAAATAAGATGCACAATGAAAACAATATGAAGAAAAAACAAAGAAAAAGAGAAAGGAAGGACGGAAGAAAAAAGAAAGAAAGGAAGGAAGAAAAAAGGAAGAAAGAAAGAAAAAAAGAAAGAAAGAAAGAAAGAAAACAAAAGAAAAAATGAGGAAGAGGAGGGGAAAAGAGAAACTAAACACTGTTTAATTTTAATGTCTATGCTTGTCTTTGGAGATGAGATGATAAGCTTACTTTTTTTCTTTGCAGAGGTGCATGATATACAGATGGGCAATTGTGTATACTCAGATTCAATTGATGTGTTGGTTAGTTTATTTTTTCTGAACTGTTATTTTTTCCCACTTCCATTTTTAGCTAACTGTTACAAAGAATAACTTGGTACACAGGAAATGGAAGGGACAGATTTTGTTGACTCAAAATCAGAAAATAGCAATAACATTTTAAAGAAAAGGAAAACAAAAGTAGATGATGTAGAGAAAGAAAAAGGAGAAAATATAGGAAATATCTACACACAATTGTCCATGGTAGTCTGAATAAGTTAGAATATATATTCATGCCAATAAAATGCTGCCTTGATTCCTCATTATAATTTGTCAATGATTCTGGGTTCTCCAAGTTTATGTAGCTTCTAACTCTTGTAGCTAGATCCTTTCAAATGAAAAATTCTTTAGGAATGGGCCTATTGTCTGGGTATCAGCTTTTCTAGCCTCAGTGGGGAGCTTATCAAGCATTTGGGGGCAGTTTGGTTATGTTTATAGGCACAGCAATTCTCAGTTATGGAAGCATCAGTTTTGACATTCATACATTAGCACTCTTCATTTCTCAGAGTGTGAGAAGATAGAGAGATAAACCCTCTTTTTATTACTTTTTCTAAATTATGCCATATGACCAGATCTCTAGCATGGCATTGTTTACATGATTCATTTTCATATTCAGTTGCTTGTTCATTTTTATCAGAAAACACTAAGTGGTTTCAGTATGTCATCTTAAATTAGCATCTTTTCAAACCATATATTGCCATGTTCTGGTGGAATGACTTCACAGCTAAGCCTTTTACAGGGTAATAAAAATGCTACATTCTTTCTGATTCTGACAAAAAAAAAAAAAAAAAAAAAAAAAAAAAAAAAAAAAAAGATTAAAATCCTGAAGTCAGTGACTCCAAGTTGAGTGAATATAGATAATTGCTTTCTACTACCCAGAAATACAGTTCTGATCTTTGGCAAACCAAAAAAAAAAAAAATCAAGGAACTGTCAAGTGATATCAAGAATTCACCAGTGCTCAAATTCCATATATATGTATATATGTTAACACTCAGTTTTTAGCTTTAAAAATGAAAAAAATCCAAATGAGAAGGAGTAGTAGAGCTGATATTCTGTCTGAGGAGTTTTCCAAGAAACCTTTGGCTGACAAAATATTAACATTTTATAAAATTATATCTTTTAAAGAATTGGGTAAAGTAGCCCTAGTGGACTGTTAAGCCTACTTTACCTCTTTAAACATAATTCATTTCATATTATTTTATTTCAACACAAATATTTGTTAGACATCTACTATATGAAAGGCACTGAGGTAGAAATCAAATACATACAAAGAAAAGTAATGCTGTCTAAACTAAACTAATCTTTTTTTTATTTTCTTATTAATAGCTTTTTATTTATAAGTGAATAAGAAATCTCCTTATTAGTAGTAAGTTCATTTCAAATCATTGTAAGGACGTGACTTTCCCCATATGAACCTAATTCCCATGTAAACCATGAGAACCCAATCGAGGAAGGACATGACTCCCCCTGTGAGGACTTGACTGCTCTCTCACCCCAAGAGCATATATTTTAACTCCTTCTCCTATGAAAACCTCACCGTTCCTTGACCCATAAGAATATATATTTCAACTCTTTCCTTTTTAATCTATAAGACAAGCATGTACCACCAGTGTTTTAGCTCCAATTATATGATTCCAGGAACTCACCACTCCTTGGAACTGTTGCTGTTGATAAGGACTGGCCCCCTTATCAATGCAACATTTGATTATAACCACCTGGAGCCCTAGTTGGTGCGTCCTTGTCTTAGATGAGGTCTTCATTTGGCCCAAAGCCTTCTTTGTTTGGACCCCTATAAAGAGTGGGCAAAGCATTCTCCACTTTGAAGCCTCACCTATGGAGATGACGATCTGCCTAGGACTTTCCCGATCGAGACTCACAGGCTGAAATATTGGGGCCTTCCCAGCCGTCCAATTAGAGTTGAAGCTCCCTCGATCGATACTGAGTAATGTATTCCCTCTCTTTCTCTGCTATCCTAATCATAATCCTTATTATTCTTTGCCTCTTGTGTATTATTTGCTGTATGTGTTGTTATTGCAAGCATTCTATCCCGCGCATTGTATAATTAAATTTTACTTTTACTTTAACTGAGCCTGAGAGTGTCATTTATAAAAGCGGATTCGAACTTCTCTTAAAAATCATATAACATTAATATAACAACAAGTTATATGCATGGGTAATTTTACAACATTGACAATTGCCAAACCTTTTGTTCCAATTTTCCCCCTCCTTCCCCCCCAACCCCTCCCCTAGATGGCAGGATGACCAACACATGTTAAATATGTTAAAGTATAAATTAAATACAAAATAATAAACTAATCTTTCTAACAGAAGATTCAATATGTAAAAAGATAACTAATAGGAAATAACATAAGGAATTACAATATCCCAATCACTAAAGAGATCAGGAAAGACACTTTATATAAGTATCAAGAGTGAACTAAAACTTGAAAAATGACAAAGATCCTGAGAGGCAAAGGTGATGTGATTTTTCATTAGAATCAAGGAGAATTGGAATGTCAAAGACACAAGGTAGTATGTTGGGTTTGACAAAGAAAAAGTAGGTTTACTTTAATCAACTGAAAGGAAATAATATGAATAAAGCACATCTGCAAAAATAGGTCAATATCAGATTGATGATAAAGACTTTAAAAGACTTAACTGAAGAGTTGGCCCTCTATAATATTGTGGTTTATGATCTCAATTGTATCCTGACTAGAGGGAAACAATCATTTCACTCCTCCCTAACTGAATCTTTATGCCATTCCCATAGAGGCTATTCCAAAAAATACTCTTTTTTCAAGCCCCCCATTTTCTTCACCTTTTCAGAAAATAACATCATCCCATACTTCACCCAGTAAAAAACAAAGCACAATGTATAGAACTAGGGAAAAATAATAAAAATTCATCTGAAAGAACAAAAGGTAAAAAATACCAAGGGAACTAATGAAAAAAATTTACAAAGGATAGTGGCTTAGCAGTACTAAAACTATATTATAAAATAGCAGTAATCAAAACTATTTGGTACTGGCTAAGAAATAGTGGTAGATGAATGTAATAAATTAGATACACATGACACAATAATCAAGGCCTCTAGCAATTTAGTATTTGGTAAAACCCCAACTCCAACTTGTAGAATAAGAACTCACTATTTGACAAAAATTTCTGGGAACAATGGAAAATAAAATGTCAGAAACTTGGCATAGACCTACATCTCACACCCCATACAAAAATAATGTTAAAATGGATATATGTTTTGGGCTTAAAGGATGATATCATGAACACATTAGGAGAACAATGGATAATTTACCTATTAGTTCTTTGGAGAAGGGAGAAATTTATGACCAAAGAAGAATTAGAGAACATTATGAAAGATTACATTAAATTTAAAAGGTGTTACACAAACAAAATCAATGGAAACAAGATTAAAAAGGAAGTATAAAGTTGAGGGGAAATCTTTACAGCCAGTATTTCTGATAAAGGCATCCTTTCTAAAATATATAAAGAACTGTTGTAAATATACATGTCATTCCCCAATAGATAAATGATCAGAGGATATGAATAGACAATTTTCAGATGATGAAATGAAAGACATTTTATAGTTATATGAAAAAAGCTCTAAATCAATATTGATCAGAGAAATGCAAATTAAAAAATAAAGCACAACAACTGTCTGTTGTGGGCCAGAACTCTGAAACAAAGATTCTCACAAGATGTTAAGTCAGTGGAACTGATGAGACAATGGTTATCTAGTTTAGCATGGTGCTTAATCGTTCTCTAACTACAGTATGATTGATTTAACCATGCAATAAATAATGGTTTCCCAGTGACATAAAGATTGGTTTATACTCAGTATAGAGCATATAAGCTGGGAGCCTCAGCCAGATTCAGAGGGCAGAGAAGACAAAGGACTGGAGGTTGAAGCACAAACCCTTGGACTCAGACTCACTTCATTTCACACCATGTTGGTGGCCTATCCTCCTGCATTTTCTCCACTGAAACCAAGTCCCATCTGAAGGCCACGAGAAAACTAGCTGAGCACCAGGTGAAGGAGACAATAAAGACTTTTGGACTTTAACACCTGACTATTCTTGTGGTGATTACTCTACTGAAAAGAAGGCTGCCCCCAGACCTCCAGAAAACCAAGAACTTTACAACTGTCAGCTCTCTCTTCTCTTCTTTTCTTTGCCTAGCAACCAATTAACAATATCCTTTAAAATGTTCTTCTTTATTCCAGTTATAATGAACAAGTGCCCTTCTTTTGTCAAGGCAAATATCTCTACATTTACCTTTAATCCTATTCCTTTCTGTGATCTTCAGCAGACAAATCCCACTATCATCCTTTTTAATATTCATACATTCTATCAACTATTTTTTCTCTTTTTCCTACAGAAATACTAATTTTTCTTTTAAAAGCCAAGACTCTCTAAATCCTGCCATCTTCTAGCTATCACTTTATTTCTTTTGAACCTATCGTATCCTAATTTTTTTTCTTGAAAAAAAGTCTCTTTATCCAGTGTCTTCACTTCTATTATCACTTTCTTCTAAACCAAAGCTTTTAAAAATGTGGATTTTATAACTGAATGTGAATTATGAAATTATGATTTAATATAAGCAAATGTTTGATTGTATACCTATTTTATATACCTATATACCCAGAGCTGCATAAATTTTTTTTCAGGCAAAAGGGGGTTGTAGGTGGAAAAAATTAAAAAGCCTTATTATATATAATATGTAGTCTGGCTTTTTACTTCCTTATCAACTGAAAATATTTTCTTCAAAATTGCCCTTTCTTTATACTGTCATTATCTCAATGTTTATTATTCTTGGTTTCTGTGTGTTTTTTGGCATTATCTAGTGTTGTTTCTCCTGGACATTCTCTTCTTTATTTTTGTGACTACTTTCTCTTGGCTTTTCCCCTCCTTATCCAATACTAATCCATATCAAAATAAAAAGTAAGATATACATTAACCTTCAGTCCTCTATTCTTCCCTCTCTAGTGTGACATTTTAAAAATCCATGAGACATAATTTCTGGTTAATTCAATCATTTTATTAATAATTCCAGCATGTTTGTCATTTGTTTAACTTTCTTTTAGACTAAAGACTATCATGGTAGCAGGGTCACAGCTTATGTGTTGTTAAACAAGAAGTGTTGGATGGAGCCAAGATGGCAGAGAATAAACAGGTGTTTGAACTCTTCCTGGTTTCCTTCAGATCCTTACCAGATCAAGTCTCTGAATGAGCTTTTTTTTTTTTTTTTAATTAAAGCTTTTTAGTTTTAAAAAGATATGCATGGAAAACTTTTCAACATTAACGCTTATAAAACCCTGTGTTCCATTTTCCTCTCCCTTCTCTCCATTTCCTCCCCTAGATAGCAAGTAAAACAATATATGTTAAACATGATAGAAATATATGTTGTTCAATATACGCATACGTATTTATATTTATATAATTATTTTGCTGCACAAGAAAAATAAAATCAAAACAGGAAAAAAAAGAGAAGGAAAATAAAATGAAAGTAAACAATAAAAAGAATAAGAATGCTATGTTGTGATCCACACTCAATTCCTACAGTCCTCTCTCTGAAGGTCGTTGGAACTGGTCTGAATCATCTCATTTTTAAGAAGTGCCACATCCATCAGAATTGATCATCATATAATCTTGTTGTTGCTGTGTACAATGACCTCCTTTTTCTGCTCATTTCACTCAGCATCAGTTTATGTAAGTCTCTGCAGGCCTCTCTGAAATCATCCTGCTGGTCGTTTCTCACAGAACAATAATATTTTCATAACATTCATATACATAACTTATTCATTCATTCTCCAGTTGATGGGCAGCCACTCAGTTTCTAGTTTCTTGCCAGTATGAAAAGGGCTGCCATAAACATTTTTTCACATGTGGGTCCCTTTCCTTCCATTATGATCTCTTAGGAATACAAGCCCAGTAGAAATACTGCTGGATCATAGAGCATGCACAATTTGATAGTCCTTTTGAGTATAGTTTCAAATTACTCTCCATAATGGTTGGATCAAAACCAGTCTGAATGGGTTTTAGTAACAGAATCTAATTGGAGGTTCAGTCAAAGTACAGCAACATTTGCTACTGTATCCTGATTCAGAAGTCAGTGGATTTAGCAGACTAGTTGTGAGACCACCAACACAACTATAGAAGGTAAACAATGAGCCTTTGAACTCTAGCATAACAAGCAGGACTTGGCCATGCCTACCTATATGGGAACTAAGCCAGCAGCACAAGTCTCTGGAGAGCATAAAGCCACTATAACCTGTACAGGAATCTTGTAACAATCTCCCCTTTGCCTTAAGAGCTGAGCTAAACCTTGAACAATGAGCAAAACAGCAAAAAGAGCTCCAACCATATATAGCTTTTATGGAGACATGGAAGAACATATCTCAAACACTGGGGACACTAATGGCAAAATATCTCTAGATGAAACTTCAAAGGGTGACACAAATTGGTCTTCATATCATAAAACACTCTTGGAAGAATTGGAAAAAAAAATCTTAAAAGAACTTTAGAAGAAAAATGGGGAAAGGAAATAAGAGCTCTGGAAAAGGATACACAAATTATCTGAAGAAAATCACTCCTTAAAAATAATTCTGGTAAAAAGGAAAAAGAAAACAATTCCTTGAAAAACAGAATTTGAAAAGTAGGAAAAAAAACTTTGAATTAACAAAACTACTCATTTAAAAGTTAAATTGTCCTAATGCAAAGGATATTTTTAAAAAGCTAACTGAAGAAAACAATACACTGAACATTAGAATTGGAAGTGAATGGCACAATGAAACATCAAGCATCAGTTAAACAAAACTAAACAAATCAAAATTAAAAGAAAATGTAAAATATTTCATTGTAAAATAACTGACCTGGAAAATATATCTAGGAGAGACAACATACCTGCACTACCTGAAAACCATGATTTTAAAAAAATGAATCTAGAAAACATCTTTCAAGAAATATCAGGGAAAATTCCCTGGTTACATAGAACTAGAGGATAGAAAAGCTATTTAAAAAATCCACCTCTTGAAAGAGACCCCCAAATAAAAACCACAAAGAATATTATAGCTAAATTTAAGAATTATCAGATCAAGGAGAAAATATTGAAAGTATCCAGAAACAATTCAAATACCAAGGAGCCACAATCAGGATTACCTGGGACCTAGCAGATTCTACTTTAAAGGATCAAAGGGCTTGAAATATGATATTCCAGATGGAAAAGAAACATGTTCTGAAGCCTTAAGTAGACAGCAAAATTAAGCATTATCTTTCAGATAAACATTTATCGGAAAGTTTCATTAATTTTTGATGAAAAGATCAGTGATGAACAGAAAATCTGATCTTCAAATATAGAACTCAAGGGAAGTATTAAAAAATAAAAAGAGAAGAAAAAAAAACATTTTTTTAAAAGGTCAAAATGTTAACATTCCAAAAGGGACGTGATATGTTGGGTCTAGACTACCTCTCGGGAGTATCGCAATAACAGCCCGAGTCCTTGGTCTTAGAAGAGGAGTGAAGAGACGGGACTCACATGGATTGCCAAAGATGAAGTCCATTTATTCCAAATTCTTTCTACTATGTAATATATTCTTATACCCACAGCACACTATATATACTATATGCACTAACTATATACAGCACATGTGGGACCACATAAACAACTTGCTATTGTATGTAGATGACTTTTTACCAATTGGTATCACTCTGCTTTAAATACAAGAAGGTTGTCACCACCTCCTGATTTCTCAGAAAGGCTGAGAGCTCTTAGGAGATGTGGGGAACTGAACCAGACATTGTCAGCAGGTTCCCTCTGAGCTGAAGAGTCTTATACCTCACCCAGAGTTCCACTACTATCTGTGATCCTCTATATCTTTCCCTTTCTTCTGTTTAATTGAAGCAGGTATACATCTGCAGTTAAATCCATCAGCATGGGAGTAATCACACAGGCAAGTAGTAATATCACACAAGCAAAGAATAATATCACACAAGAAAGTAGTAATATAACAAAAAATATTAATAAACAGGATATGATAAAAGACTTCCATGAGTTCCAGAGGAAAGTATAGAAAATAACTATTAATTCATGACCTCCTTCAGCAATCAAGAGATAGTCCAAAGCCAATCTATTGTACATAATTTCATGTGTCAGGGAATCCAATGATTTCTGCAGGTTGTGGAGTCCTACAACAATTTCATTAACAATGATTTTCAATATTCATGAATCAATTGCCCTACATGTAAGGCTAACTGCCAGACTCTTTCAGTGGCAGACGTAGTCAGAGATGAAACCACCTGATGTTTCTTGGGACTTCTCCTTTGTCTTGAGGGTCTTCTCTTTTTCCCTCTTTCTCCAATGGACTAGATAGACACAGTAACTTGGCACCCATCTGGTTCCTTTTCCATATGTAGAGACACAAGCAAGCCCTCTTTCCCAAGCAGTTAGTCTGTTTGGTCCCTTCCATTCACCACTCTCTGGATTGCTCTACATCACCTGGTGATTATCTAAAGATACCAGATCTGCTTGTACTGGGTACTGCCCTTCTGCCAACACTCCCCCCCCAATTAAATACCAAATTTGAAATTCTGAAAATAAAAGGGAAGAATAATAAAACTGAAAGCAAGCAAACTATTGAACTAATAAAACAAAGAGTTGGTTTTATGAAAAAAAGCAACAAAATAGAAAAACCTTTATTTAATTTGATTTAAAAAAGGAAAGAAGACAATCAGGAATAGTATCAACAATGCAAAGGGTGAACTTTCCATCAATGAAGAGGAAATTAGAACAATAATTTGGAGTTATTTTGCTCAACTGTTTGCCAATAAATCTGATAATCTAAGAAATGTGTGAATACTTATAGATTAATAGATAAGGATACAAATTACTTAAATAGTCCCAGTTTAGAAAAATAAATTGAACAAGCTATTAATCAACTCACTTAAAAAAAATAAATCTCCAGGGTCAGCTGAATTTACAAGTGAATACTACCAAATGTTTAAAGAATAATTAGTTCCAATTCTATGCAAACTATGAAATACTATGCAAAAAAATTAGGGAAAGAAAGAATCCTACCAGATTTTTTTTATGTATACAGATACCTCAATCATGTTGGATCACAACAAAGGAAATTACTGATGAATTTCCCAAATGAATTTTGATGCAAATATCTTAAGTAAAACACTAGCAAAGAGATTACAGCAAGTTATTCCTAGAACACTATACAGTGACCAAGTAGGATTTAAACTAGGAATGCAGGGTAGGTTCAATATTAGGAAAAGTATTAGCATAATTCATTATATAACTAAGCAACTTTATACAAATCATATGATTGTCTCAATAGATGCAGAAACAAACAAACAAACAACAACAACAACAACAACAACAACAACAACAAACACTTGACAAAATCCGGTATCCATTCCTATGAAAAACACTATGGAGCATAGGAATAAATGGAGTTTTTCCTTATTTGTAATAAAATCAGTGATAAAACAAGTTTGCTCACTATCACCATTATTTCTATTCAATATTGTATTAGAAATGTTAGCTTTAGCAATCCTAAATTTAGGAAAAGAAATTAAAGGACAGAGGAGATAATGAGGAAACCAAATTATCACTGGTATGCAGATGTTATATGATATTTTACATAGAGAATCCTAGAGAATCAATTTAAAAGCTACTAGAAACAATTCATAACTTTAGCAAAGTTGCAGGATACAAAAATAAATCCACATACACCATCAGCATTTCTATATGTTACCAAAAAAGTACAGCAGCAAGAGATACAAAGGGAAATTACATTTAAAATAAATATTTGGGAATCTACCTACCAAGACAAAGTAAAAAGATATATGAACACAATTACAAAACACTTTCTACACAAATAACATCAGATCTAAATCAACTGGAAGAACATCAAGTGCTCATGCATAAGCTGAGTTAATATAATAAAAATGACAATTCTACTTAAATTAATGTACCTATTCAGTATCATACCAATAAAACTGCTAAAAAACTACTTTTCAGAGCTAGAAAAAATAAAAACAAAGTTCATTTGGAAGAAAACAAGGTCAAGAATTCCAAGGGAATCAATGAAAAAATACAAATGAACGTGGCCTAGCTGTATCAGACCTAAAACTATATTATAAAGCAGCAGTCATCAATATCATTTGGTATTATCTAAGAAATAGAATAGGTGACCAGTGGAACAGATTAGGTTCAAAAGACACAATAGTCAATGACTATGGCAATCTATGTTTGTTAAACCAAACATCCCAGCTTCTGGGATAAAAACTCACTTGACAAAAATTGCTGGGAAAATTGAAAAATAGTATGGCAAAAACTAGGCACTGACACAGACATAACATCTTATATCAAGATAATGTTGAAATGAGTTCATGATTTAGACATAAACAGCGATAATATAAGCAGATTAGAAGAACAAAGGATAATCTACCTCTCAGATCTGTGAAGAAAAAAGGAATTATGGCCAAAGAAGAAATAGAGCATAATAGAAATACAAAATGGATAATTTTGATTATATTAAGTTAAAAAATACTTTCCCAACAAAGCCAATGCAGACAGGGTTAGACAACTGGTTCTATTCATTATTGAACAAATGGAACTGATTTGGTTCATCTCATTATTGAAGAGAGCCATGTTCATCAGAATTGATCATCATATAGTATTGTTGTTGAAGTATATAATGATCTCCCGGTCCTGCTCATTTCACTTAGTATCAGTTCACTAAGTCTCTCCAATGGGCCTTTCTAAAATCTTCCTGCTGGTCATTTCTTACAGAACAATAATATTCAATAATATTCATATACCACAATTGATTCAGCCATTCTCCAATTGATGGGCATCCACTTACTTTCTAGTTTCTGGCCACTACAAAGAGGGCTGCCACAGACATTCATGCACATACAGGTCCCTTTTCCTTCTTTAAAATCTCTTTGGGATATAAGCCCAGTAGTAACACTGCTAGGTCAAAAGGTATGCACAGTTTGATAGCTTTTTAAGCATAGTTTCAAACTGCTTTCCAGAATGGCTGGATGTATTCATAATGCCACCAACAATGTATCAGTGTTCCAGTTTTCCCACATCACCTCCAGCATTCAGCATTATCTTTTCCTGTCATCCTAGTCAATCTGAGAGGTGTGTAGTGTTATCTCAGCATTGTCTTAATTTACAATTCTCTGATTAATAATGACATGGAGCACCTTTTCATATGGCTAGAAATAGTTTCAATTTCTTCATCTGAGAATTGTCTGTTCATATCCTTTGAGCATTTATCAATTGGAGAATGGCTTGATTTCTTATAAATTAGAGTCAATTCTCTATATATTTTGGAAATGAGGTCTTTATCAAAACCTTTGACTGTAAAAATGTTTTCCCAATTTATTGCTTCCCTTCTAATCTTGTCTGCATTAGTTTTATTTCTACAAAAGCTATTTAACTTGATATAATCAAAATTTTCTATTTTGTGATCAATAATGATCTCTAGTTCTTCTTTAGTCACAAATTCCTTTCTCCTCCAGAGGTCTGAGAGGTAAACTATCCTATGTTCTTCTAATTTATTTATAATCTCATTCTTTATTCCTAGATTGAACAGATTTTGACTTTATCTTGGTGTACAGTGTTAAGTGTGGGTCAATGCCTAATTTCTGCCATACTAATTTCCAGTTCTCCCAGCAGTTTTTTGTCAAACAGTGAATCCTAAAATCTGGGGTTTTGGGGCTTATCAAACACTAGATTATTAAAGTTATTGACTATTTTGACCTGTGAACATAACCTATTCCATTGATCAACTAGTCTATTTCTTAGTCAATATCAAATGGTTTTGCTGACTGCTGCTTTATAATATAGTTTTAGATCTGGTACAGCGAGGACACCTTTATTTGATTTTTCTTTCATTAGTTCCCTTGAAAGTCTTGACCTTTTGTTCTTCCAGATGAATTTTGTTATTTTTTCTAGGTCTTTATAATAGTTTTTTGGGAGTCTGTTTGTTATAAATAGATTAATTTAGGTAGTATTGTCATCTTTACTATATTCACTTGTCCTATCCAAGAGCACTTAATATATTTTTTTTTCTAAAGGGTTAGATCTGACTTTATTTGTGTGGAAAGAACTTTATAGTTTTACTTATAGAGTTTGTGACTTTCCCTTGGCAGATTCCCAAATATTTTATAATATCAGCAATTACTTTAAATGGAATTTCTCTTTTTATTTTTAGCTGCTGGATTTTGTCAGTGATATATAAAAATGATGATGATTTATGTGGGTTTATTTTGTATCCTGCAACTTTGCTAAAGTTGTGGACTATTTCTTATAGCTTTTTAGTAGAATCTCTGGGGTTCTTTAAGTATACCATCATATCATCTGCAAAGAGTGATAATTTGGTTTCCTCATTACCTACTCTAATTCCTTTAATCTTTTCCTTAACTCTTATTGTCGAAGCTAGAATTTCTAATACAATATTGAATAATAATGGTGATAGTGGGCAACTTTGTTGCACTCCTGATCTCACTGGGAATGGTTCCAATTTATCCTCATTACATATGACGTTTACTGATGATTGTAAATAGATGCTACTGACTATTTTAAGGAAAAGTCTAGTTATTTCTATACTCTGAAGTGTTTTTAATAGGAATGGATGTTGGATTTTATCAAATGCTTTTTCTGAATCTATTGAGATGATCATATGGTGTTTGTTAATTTGGTTATTGATAAAGTCAATTATGCTAATAGTTTTCCTAATATTGAACCAGCCTTGCATTCCTGGTATAAATCCTACTTGGTCATAGTGTATTATTCTGGGGATGATGTTCTGTAATCTTTTTGCTAATATTTTATTTAAGATTTTAGCATCAATATTCATTAGGGAGATTGGTCTATAATTTTCTTTCTGTTTTCAATCTACCTGGTTAGGTATCAATACCATGTCTGTGTCATAAAAAGGACTTTAGTAGGAGTCCTTCAATCCCTATTTTTTCAAATAGTTTATATAGCATTGGACTTAATTGTTCTTTAAATGTTTATAGAATTCACATGTAAATCCATCTGGTCCTAGGGATTTTTTCTTAGGGAGATGATTAATAGTTTGTTCTATTTCTTTTTCTGAAATGGAATTATTAAAGCAATTTAATTCCTCCTCTGTTAATCTGGGAAACATATTTTTTTGAAGCTAGTCATCCGTTTCACTTAGGTTATCAACTTTATTGACATAAAGTTGAACAAAGTAACTCTTAATTATTGCTCTAATTTCCTCTTCATTGATGGAAAGTTCTCCCTTTTCATTTTTAAGATTACCAATTTGATTTACCTCTTTCCTTTTTCTCATCAGATTTACCAAAGGTTTATCTATTTTGTTGTTTTTTTATGAAACAAACTCTTAGTTTTATTTATTAATTCAATAGTTATTTTTACTTTCACTTTTATCAATTTTTCTTTTTAATTTTAAAATTTCAAGTTTAGCATTTGATTGGTGCTTTTTAATTTGGTCTTTTTCTAGCTTTCTAAGTTGCAAGCCCATTTCATTGGTCTTCTCTTTCTCTATTTTATTCAAGTGAGGCACTAAAGATATAAAATTTCTCCTTATTACTACTTTGGCTGCATTCCACAAATTTTGGTATATTGCACATTGTTGTCGTTCTCTTGGGTGAAATTATTAATTGTGTCGATGATTTGCTGTTTCACTCTTTAGGATGAGATTATTTAGTTTCCAAATACTTTTTGGTCTAGTTACCACTAGCTTTTTGTTGGATGTAGTTTTTATTGCCTCATGATCTGAAAAGAATGCATTTACTATTTCTGCCTTTTTGCATTTAATTTTGAGGTCTTTATGTGTTATTATATGGTCAATTTTTGTTTAGGTTCCATGAACTTCTGAGAAGAAAGTATACTCCTTTCTTTCCCCATTCAGTTTTATCCAAAAATCTATCATATTTTTCTAACTTTTCTAATATTTTATTTACCTCTTTAACTACTTTCTTGTGGTTTGACTTATCTAATTCTGAGAGTGCAAGTTTGAGATCTCCTGCTATTATAATGTTGCTGTCTATTTCTTCTTGCAGCTCTCTTAACATCTTCTTTAGGAAGTTAGATGCTGTACCACTTGGTGCATATATGCTTAATATTGCTTCATTGTTTATGCTACTCTTTAGCAAGATATAGTTTCCTCCCTTATCTCTTTTAATTAGATCAATTTTTGCTTTTGCTTGATCTGAGATAAGGATGGCTACCCCTACTTTTTTTTACTTCACTTGAAGCATAATAGATTCTGCTCCAGCCTTTTACCTTTACTCTGTATGTATCATTCTGCTTTAAGGGTTTTCCTGTAAACAACATATTGTAGGATTCTGGCTTTTGATCCAGTCTGCTATTTTCCTTTGTTTTACGGGATAGTTTGTCCTGTTCGCATTTACAGTTACAACTATTAATGCTGTATTTCCTGTCATCCTATTATTCCCAAATTATGCTTTTCTTTCCCCTATTTTCCCCCTCCTCAGTATTAAACTTATAGGTACCACTTGCTTCACATAGCTCCTCCTCTTTAGAATCTCTTTCACCCTCTTTGAGTTCCTTCCCCTTTCTTATACCTTTCCCTTATTACTCTTTTTTTCCCCCTTATTACTTTTTTCCTCTTACCTTTTCCTCTCCCACTTTTTAATGAGGTGAGAGAAGTTTGTGTAAACCAAATATGCCTAATATGTTTTTCTTTGAGGTAAATCTGATGAGAGTAAGATTCACACAATGTTGCTCCCCCTCCCTAAATTCCCTCAGATAGAATAGGTTTCTTTTGCTTCTTTGTGGGATGCAATTTCCCTTTTTTTATCTCTCCTTTTCCCCATACTATCCCCTTTCCACTTCTGCTTCCCTTTTTTTTTTTGTATTATAACAGTAAAATCAAATTATACACACATTCTTTATATATGCCAATAACAGAAATACAATTCTAACGCATTCTTTTTATATTTTATGCTTCTCTTGAGTCCTATATTTGGAGGTCAATTTTTTTTTTTGTTTAGCTCTGGTTTTTTTCATTAGGAATAAATGGAATTCACCTGTTTCATTGAATGACCATCTTCTTGCCTGGAAGAAAATGCTCAGCTTAGCTGGGTAATTTATTCTTGGCTGCACTCCAAGTTCTTTTACCTTTTGAAATATCAGATTCCAAGACCTTTGATCCTTTAATACAGAAGCAACTAGATCCTGAGTGATCCTTATTGTGGCTCCTCAGTATTTGAATTGTTTTGTTTTGTTTTTTTCCTGGATGCTTTTAATATTTTTTTCCTTAGTCTGATAGTTCTGAAATTTAACCATAATGTTTCTTGGAATTTTTATTTTGGAGTCTCTTTCAGAAGGTATTCAATGAATTCTTTCAATGCCTATTTTACCTTCTGATTCTAATATATCTGGGCAGTTTTCTTTGATGATTTCCTGTAAAATAGTTTCTAGGCTCTTTTTTTCAATCATAATTTTCAGGAAGTCCAAAAATCTTCAAATTATCTTTCCTAGATCTATTTTCCAGGTCTGTTGTTTTCCAAGTAGATATTTAACTTGTTTTTCTATTTTTTCTTTTTTTGTTTTTTGTTTTACTTGACTGATTATTGATATCTTAACAAATCAGTCATTTCTATTTGTTCAGTTCTGATTTTTAGTGAGTTATTTTCTTTGTTAGCTTTTTTTACTTCTTTTTGTATATGTCCAATTGAGCTTTTAAATGAGTTGTTTTGCTCTATGGAATTTTTTTTTTCCATTTCACTATTTTTTTTGACTGAGTTATTTTCTTTTTCCAATTCTTTCCTGGGAGTTCTTTATTTTTTTCCAATTCACAAATTCTTTTTTTGGGGAGTTCTGTACCTTTTCCAATTCACATTTCAGGAAATTGTTTTCTTTTCCCAATTTATCAATTTTTTTCTTTTAATGAATTATATGCCTTTTCTATCCTTTTCCCACCTTTTTTCTAGCTCTCTTGTTACATCTTTCATAATTCCTTCTAGGGGAGACTTTTGTGATGGGGACCAGATAACATCCCCCTTTGGGGTTTTGTCTGGAGACTGTCTACTATTAGTCTCCTCAGGGTTGAAAACCTGCTCTCTTTCTGTATAGAAGCTATCAGTTGTTAGAATTCTCTCGGCTTTTTTACTCATTTTTTAAAAGCCCTTAGGGTCTGCCTTCAGGGAAAGGAGGTTACCAGCTTCCTCTACAGAAGAGGGATAGATAGATGGACAGTAGTTGTCCTGAAAATGAGCTGCAAAGAGAGGCTGAGCTGAAGAAATTGCCCTGGGAAGAGCCCTGCAGCAGAAGTGTCACTGCCCTGGGAAGAGTGGCCATGCTGTGGAAGTTCACTTCCCCAGGCAGAGCCCTCCTGCTTCCTCCCACCCCCCTGCAGAATTATGGTTGCCCTGGGCAGAACCCCCCTGGTGTGCAGATGTGTGGCTGCTCTGGGTAAAAGTCCCAGAGCTGCAGAATGGGGCTATACAGCTGTGCTATGATCCATGCTGAGTCACTCACAATGCTGGGTAGGTATAGCCAGGTCCTGTTTAATTCTGGCTTTTTTTTGGAGTATACTCTACCTTTGCTATTTGTGCAATTTCTCTGCTGATCTACTGCTTTGCAACCAAAGCAGAGCAGCCAACCTGTGGTAGAGTCCTCCCTGCAAATTTTCTCCCTGAAGAGACCACCCCCAACCCTGGTCCACTCATTGTGCTAGCCTTCATGTTCTGCCTTCCTGCCTGCACTGTCCTCCTCCCACTCTATAAGGCAAACCTTTTCTGGCAATCATCCAGATTATCTTGGCTGGTAATTTGTTGTACTTGCAATATTTGTGGATTTTACCAGTCAAGCACTATTACCAAGGCTGAATTTGGTAATTAATAGTGAGAGTAGAGGGGGAGCTTAGAATGAAGTGTGTGTCCCCTCCACCATCTTGGCTCCATCCCCCACACTAATACATTTTTAGTAGAACTATGAAACTGATGTATTGATTAACTCAATGATAACCTCAGAGAAAGATATTTCATTATAGTGGTTTATATGCAAAAGCCTTTGCATGGAATTAGGGAGATAGAAAGTATTAAAGAGATGAACTTTGAAGTTATGATGGTTCCTTGGTGTTATCAATGGTGGAAAGAAGGTGAAAGTTTTTGTGTAATTGAGGTAAGGTTTCTAAAAAGGTAACAGAAGAATTGCTCATCAGGATTTACCCAAGGTGAGAAAACAATAAATTTTAGTGGGTGAAGTAATACCAATTATGAAACTTTCTCCAAAGATTCCATGATCTTTGAGTAGAAATGTAGAAAGTGAAAAATAGATAGGATTGGCCAGAAATGAGTATTCATGAATTGGAAAAATGGAAGTTGTAGGTTAATATCTAGTGAAACATTAATCTAATGTACTTTTGAGTTTAGAAACAAAGATTAAAATATCAAATTAACATTTGATTTTGAAGACAAGCAGTTTGAGGAAAATCAATATGGGGAATAAGGATGGTCCAAGCAATGAAGTGTTCATGAAAATGACTGAATGAAGATTTAGTATAAGTGAAAAAGAGGTAGAAAGAGAGTAGGAGGTTGAAATAGTAAAGTTTTGAAGTGCCAGAAATTTCACAGGTGATGAAACTGTAAAAGAAAGACAATTCTAGGATATGACCATATATCAATGTGAACTCCCAAGTAAAGGTGAAAAAAAAAAAAAGTTTAAGTATTGAGAAATCAGAATGTTTAGATAGTTCATCAACATCAATATATGACCTTGTCTGAAAATTTGTTCAACAGTCTATCCCTAAATTCCAAAACTCTTTTATGAAATAAGGAAGATAAATTTCTCATTTTCACACCAGCACCTGTACTGATTATTGCAATTTTCCAGAAGTCAGATTTCTTTTTTTTTTCTTTTAGTCTTTTCTTTTGTAAGGAAAAGCTTTCATTTTCCTGGGAGATTTTAGGAGTGACCTTGTCTTCAGGCAAGAAAATGAGTTAAATTGCTTCCCAGTCTCTCTTTTTTTTATTAGAATAAAGCAAGTTTCTTAGGCTATAGAAGGGAATGAGTGATAATATTTAGGTGACAATACAAGAAATTTAGAAAAAAGAATGTAATTAACTCAATTTGAAATTTTACAGATATAATTAATATTGCTACTCTCAAAGATTTTATCTCATGATTCATTTAAAATGCAGTGCCTCTAAGGATGATTATATGTGAGCTGAAGAGTAATTTTATTTCCTTTGCTTAGGTGAACTCCTAAGCTGTTATAAATTGAGATTATAAGGGTTGGGCAGTAGAAAGTGACTATTTCCCAGGTGCTTCCACTAATGAGGAATCTTCCACTTTCCTTGTGAAGCTATAGGAAACCATAATGTGTGTGTGTGTGTGTGTGTGTGTGTGTGTGTGTGTGTGTTCTTATGTCTAAATGAAGTCTATTATCTTAGAAAAATTGCTCACAAAATTCTTTGTCACACTAAGATTTATATGGCCTTTTCCAAATGGCTTTACATTTTAAGAAGGACCAAAGAATTAATTTTAGGGGATGATTTTTAAGGGGAAGAATTTTAGTTTTCTTTGTGTAAGTAGAAAACTAATTTGGGAAACATCTGAATCTTCTAAGTACTTTTCAAATCAGATTTTGCAAAGTGAATAAATTCACTCTGACTATACTTTCTATGCTTAAAACAAACTGCCATTATCAGCCATATCTAACGTGAATTTCACTACTTAATAAAAGCTGAAATCAGAGTCAATCCCTAAATATCTGAATGAAGGATTGAAAGTACAATTAGTGCCAACAAATTCAGGATCAGAGACAATGGAAACAACTAACTTCCCAATAATCCTTCTAATTCCTTGTAGTCACTTACCTTTCCCTTTTATTACAATTTTGAATAAATAAGTTTATTCATAATGACAAAAGACCAGATAAGAGTCTTGCTATAATTTAAAGCCTCAAAACCTTTGCATTGTCTTTGTAACGCTTGTAGCATTCTAATAAGCATATGATTTAAGATCCATTTTCAAATAATTATCTGAATGAACTATGAGGTGAAAACAATTCAGTGTGTTAGTCCCAACAGCTAATTCCAGAAAGTAAAAGCCAGTTATAAAGATAATCTTGTATCATACTCTTTAAGAGAGAAATTTAATCTATGCATGTAAAACAATGTATGTTAAGTACTTTATAATCCTGAAGTGTGTGTAAACAGAATTGTTTCATTTCACTAAAAATAGCATAATAATTACTATTATCTTTAGTATTTTTATATGTTTTCATAGAGTGAAAACATTTCTTTTGGTGGGTGATAATCATGAACCCAGGTTCTCGACACCAAAACAAATGGTTTTATGTTAGCAGCCATTTGTTAGTGGCGACTGGGATCTAATTCTGACCAGCCGAATAGATCATATCATGTGAAAGGATATGAATGATACAAGGAGACAAGAGGCAACTATGTTAGTGAATATCTCTGATTTATCTTGTGCTCTGTGAAAACATACATATATGTTTTCAAGGCACAGCAAGATTATTATCTATTAAAGAAAAGCTTACATTCCCTTGCAAGTAACACCTGCTTCTAGTAACTATATTCTCAGATATTTATTTCTGATTGCCAAGGTCATGTTAGTTCTAACTAGTCTGCTAGTTCAATTTAAAAATAAGACTGATCTGCAACTCCTTAATTTTGTAATGCATAGCTACAGGCCTGTAAGAAGTGATCCCACTTGATGTGCAAATCCCTGTTTAACTTTTTAGGGGCCCTCTAGGTTTCATACCTAATACTCAACAGTTTTCAATTTTTCTACAAAGTTTTATAAGAAAAAAAATAGCTGAATTGTTCCTATGTATGGATACATTCATGTTGTTGTTGTTGTTCTTTTTCCCCAACAAATTTATTTTTAATGCACATTGCTTTGTGACTCATGTTGGGAGAAAAAAACAGTGTAAAATGGGAAAAAAAATGGAGAGATTTTTAAAAATTGAATGAAGAAGTGAACATAACATGTGTTGATTTACATTTAGCCTCATTGTTTTCTGGATGCAGATGGCATTTTCTATCTAAAGTCTATTGGAATTGCTATGGAACCATTAGGGAGAATCACGTCTTCCATAGTTGATCATCACATATTGTTGCTATTACTGTGTACAATGTATTCCTAATTCTGTTTGTTTCTTTCAACATCAGTTTGTATAAATCTTACCAGAACTTTCTAAAATCAGTTTGTTCATCATTTTTAATAGAACAATAATATTCCATCATCTTAATATACCACAATTTATTCATCCATTCCCCAATTGATGGGCATGTATTCATTTTTTTCCATTTCTTTGCTAACTCAAAAAGAAAACCTACAAACATTTTTGCACATGGGTTCCCTTTCTCTCCCTTATGATTTCCTTGGAACATAGACCCAGTAGTGACACTTCTGAGTCAAAGGGTATGAACAGTTTTAGAACCCTTTGGGTATAGTTCCAGATTGCTCTCTGGAATGGTTTTATCATCGACAACTCCATCAAGAATGCATTAATATCTCTGTTTTCCTACCTCTCCTCCAAGTTTTATCTGTCATCCAATCTGAGAGGTGTGAGGTGGTACTTCAAAATTATTTTAATTTGCAATTCTCAAATCAATAATGATTTATTGCTTTTTTCATATTACTAAAGATGGCTTTAATTTTGTCATCTGAAAATTGTCTATTCATGTTCTTTGACCATTTAATTGGGGAGTGAGTTCTATTCATATAAGTTTGACACAATTTCTTATAAATTTTAGAAGTGATGGAAACTGAGTGGATGCCCATCAATTGGAGAATGGCTGAATAAACTGTGGTATATGAATATTATGGAATATTATTGTTCTGTAAAAAATGACCAGCAGGATGATTTCAGAAAGGCATGAACTGATGCTGAGTGAAATGAGCAAGACAGGAGATCATTATGTACTTCAACAACAATACTATATGATGATCAATTCTGATGGACATGGCTCTCTTCAACAATGAGATGAACCAAATCAATTCCAATAGAGCAGTTATCAACTGAACCAGCTAAACCCAGCAAAAGAACTCTGGGAAATGAGTGTGAACCACTATATAGAATTCCCAATTCTTTTATTTTTGTTTTCACAGACTAATTGTACACTATTTCAAAGTCTTATTTTTTTTGTACAGCAAAATAACTGTTTGGACATGCATACATATATTGTATTTAACTTATATTTCAACATATTTAACATGTATTGGTCAACCTGCCATCTGGGGGAAGGGGTAGGGAGAAGGAGGGGAAAAGTCGGAACAAAAGGTCTTGCAATTGTCAATGCTGAAAAAATTATCCATGCATATATCTTGTAAATAAAAAGCTATAATAAAAAAATTAAAAATGAGACCTTTATCAAAAACACTGGCTGTATTTTCCCCAAATTTTATATTTTCCTTTTAATATTGTTTCTGATATTGTTTTGTGCAAACTATCTAATTTAATGTAATCAAAGTTACTCATTTTACCTTTCATAATGTTCTGTAGTTCTTCTTTGGTTATAAATTCCTTTCTTCTCCAAATAGTTGATAGGTAAAATATTCTTTGTTCACCTGCTTTGTTGATTTTATTTTTTTAAATTTTATTTTATTTAATAATAACTTTGTATTGACAGAATCCATGCCAGGGTAATTTTTTACAACATTATTCCTTGCACTCCCTTATGTTTTGATTTTTTTCCCCTCCCTCCCTCCACCCCCCCAAGATGGCAAGCAGTCCTATAAATGTTAAATATGTTGCAGTATATCCTAGATACAATACATATTTGCAGTACTGAACAGTTCTCCTGTTGCACAGGGAGAATTGGATTCAGAAGGTAAAAATAACTCGGGAAGAAAATCAAAAATGCAAATAGTTCACATTCGTTTCCCAGTGTTCCTTCTTTGGGTGTAGCTGTTTCTGTCCATCATTTATCCATTGAAACTCAGTTAGGTCTCTTTGTCATAGAAATCAACTTCCATCAGAATAAATCCTCATACAGTATTGTTGTCGAAGTGTATAATGATCTCCTGGTTCTGCTCATCTCACTTAGCATCAGTCCATGTAGGTCTCTCCAAGCCTCTCTGTATGCATCCTGCTGGTCGTTCCTTACAGAGCAATAATATTCCATAACATTCATATACCACAATTTACCCAGCCATTCTCCAATGGATGGGCATCCATTCATTTTCCAGTTTCTAGCCACTACAAACAGGGCTGCTACAAATATTTTGGCACATACAGGTCCCTTTCCCTTTTTTAGTATCTTTTTGGGGTATAAGCCCAATAGAAACACTGCTGGATCAAAGGGTATGCACATTTTGATAACTTTTTGGGCATAATTCCAGATTGCTCTCCAGAATGGTTGGGTTTGTTCACAACTCCACCAACAATGCATCAGTGTCCCCGTTTTCCCGCATCCCCTCCAACATTCATCATGATTTTTTCCTGTCATCTTAGCCAATCTGACAGGTGTGTAGTGGTATCTCAGAGTTGTCTTAATTTGCATTTCTCTGATCAATAATGATTTGGAACACTCTTTCATGTGAGTGGTAATAGTTTTAATTTCATCATCTGAAAATTGTCTGTTCATATCCTTTGACCATTTATCAATTGGAGAATGGCTTGATTTCTTATAAATTTGCGTCAGTTTTCTATATATATTGGAAATGAGGCCTTTATCAGAACCTTTAACTGTAAAGATGTTTTCCCAGTTTGTTGCTTCCTTACTAATCTTGTTTGCATTCGTTCTGTTTGTACAAAGGCTTTTTAATGTGATATAATCAAAATTTTCTATTTTGTGATCAGAAATGGTCTCTAGGTCATCTTTGGTCACAAATTTCTTTCTCCTCCACAAGTCTGAGAGATAAACTATCCTATGTTCCTCTAATTTATTTATAATCTCGTTCTTTATGCCTAGGCCATGGACCCATTTTGATCTTATCTTGGTATATGGTGTTAAGTGTGGGTCCTTGCCTAATTTCTGCCATACTAATTTCCAGTTATCCCAGCAGTTTTTATCAAATAATGAATTCTTATCCCAAAAGTTAGAACCTTTGGGTTTGTCAAACACTAAATTGCTATAGTTGACTATTCTGTCTTGTGAACCTAACCTTTTCCAATGATCAACTAATCTATTTCTTAGCCAATACCAAATGGTTTTGGTGACTGCTGCTTTATAATATAATTTTAGATCAGGTACAGCTAGACCACCTTCATTTGATTTTTTTTTTCATTAATTCCTTCGAGATTCTAGACTTTTTATTGTTCCATATGAATTTTGTTGTTATTTTTTCTAGATCATTAAAATATTTTCTTGGAAGTCTGATTGGTATAGCACTAAATAAATAGATTAGTTTAGGGAGTATTGTCATCTTTATAATATTAGCTTGGCCTATCCAAGAGCACTTAATATTTTTCCAATTATTTAAGTCTGACTTTATTTGTGTGGAAACGTTTTTGTAATTTTTCTCAAATAATTCCTGACTTTCCTTTGGTAGGTAGATTCTCAAATATTTTATGCTATCAACAGTTATTTTGAATGGAATTTCTCTTTGTATCTCTTGCTCTTGGATTTTGTTGGTGGTGTAAAAAATGCTGAGGATTTATGGGGATTTATTTTGTATCCTGCTACTTTGCTAAAATTATGAATTATTTCTAATAGCTTTTTAGTAGAATCTCTGGGGTTCTCTAGGTATACCATCATATCATCTGCAAAGAGTGATAGTTTGATTTCCTCATTGCCTACTCTAATTCCTTTGATCTCTTTCTCGACTCTTATAGCAGAGGCTAGTATTTCTAATACAATATTGAATAATAATGGTGATAGTGGGCAACCTTGCTTCACTCCAGATCTTACTGGGAAAGGTTCCAGTTTTTCCTCATTGCATATGATGCTTACTGAAGATTTTAAATATATGCTCCTGACTATTTTAAGGAAGAGTCCTTTTATTCCTATGCTCTCAAGTGTTTTTATTAGGAATGGCTTTTGGATTTTATCAAATGCTTTTTCTGCATCTATTGAGATGATCATATGGTTTTTGTTTGTTTGGTTATTGATATAGTCAATTATGCTAATAGTTTTCCTAATATTGAACCAGCCCTGCATTCCTGGTATAAATCCTACTTGGTCATAGTGTATTATCCTGGGGATGATTTTCTGTAATCTTTTTGCTAATATTTTATTTAAGATTTTAGCATCAATATTCATTAGGGAGATTGGTCTATAATTTTCTTTCGCTGTTTTCAGCCTACCTGGTTTAGGTATCAGTACCATGTCTGTGTCATAAAAGGAGTTTGGTAGGACTCCTTCAATCCCTACTTTTTCAAATAGTTTATTTAGCATTGGAGTTAATTGCTCTTTAAATGTTTGATAGCATTCACATGTAAATCCATCTGGTCCTGGGGATTTTTTTCTTAGGGAGTTGATTGATAATTTGTTCTATTTCTTTTTCTGAGATGGGAGTGTTTAGGATATTTACTTCTTCCTCTGTTAGTTTAGGCAAGCTATATTTTTGGAAGTATTCTTCTATTTCATTTAAGTTGTCGAATTTATTGGCATAAAGTTGGGCAAAGTAACTCCTAATTATTGCTCTAATTTCCTCTTCGTTAGTGGCAAGTTCTCCCTTTTCATTTTTAAGACTAACAATTTGATTTTCCTCTTTCCTTTTTTTAATCAGATTTACTAAGGGTTTGTCTATTTTGTTGGTTTTTTCATAGAACCAACTCTTAGTTTTATTAATTAATTCAATAGTTTTTTTACTTTCAATTTTATTGATCTCTCCTTTTATTTTTAGAATTTCAAGTTTAGTGTTTGACTGAGGGTTTTTAATTTGTTCCTTTTCTAGCATTTTTAGTTGCAAGCCCAATTCATTGACCTTCTTTTTCTCTATTTTATACAAATAGGCCTCTAGAGATATAAGATTTCCCCTTATCACCACTTTGGCTGCATTCCATACATTTTGGTATGATGTCTCATTATTATCATTTTCTTGGATGAAGTTATTAATTATGTCTATAATTTGCTGTTTCACCCAATCATTCTTTAGTTTGAGATTATTTAGTTTCCAATTATTTTTTGGTCTACTTTCCCATGGCTTTTTATTGAATGTAATTTTCAATGCATCGTGGTCTGAAAAGGATGCATTTACTATTTTTGCCTTACTGCATTTGAGTTTGAGGTGTTTATTTCCTAGTATATGGTCAATTTTTGTATAAGTTCCATGAACTGCTGAAAAGAAGGTGTACTCCTTTCTGTCCCCATTACATTTTCTCCAGAGATCTATCATATCTAATTTTTCTGGTATTCTATTTATCTCTTTGACTTCTTTCTTATTTATTTTGTAGTTTGATTTATCTAATTCTGAGAGTGCAAGGTTGAGATCTCCCACTATTATAGTTTTGCTGTCTATTTCTTCTTGCAGCTCTCTTAATTTCTCTTTTAAGAATTTAGATGCTACCCCACTTGGTGCATATATGTTTAATATAGATACTTTTTCATTATTCATTCTACCCTTTAGCAAGATATAGTGCCCTTCCTTATCTCTTTTGATTAGATCAATTTTTGCTTTAGCTTGATCTGAGATCAGGATAGCTACCCCTGCTTTTTTGATTTCACCTGAAGCATAGTAGATTTTGCTCCAGCCTTTTACCTTTAACCTGCATGTATCTCCCCGCTTCAGGTGTGTTTCCTGTAAACAACATATTGTAGGATTCTGGCTTTTAATCCATTCTGCTAACCGCTTCCTCTTTATGGAGGAGTTTATCCCGTTCACATTTATGGTTAAAATGACCAATTCTGTATTACTTGCCATCTTGTTAACCCCGGTTTATGCTTTTCTCCCTTCTTACCCCCTTACCCCCCTTCCCAGTATTAAGCTTGTGAGCACCACTTGCTTCTCACAGCCCTCCCTTTTTAGTATTCCTCCCCCCCGCCTTAGAGTTCCTCCCCCTATCTTACCTCTTTCCCTCCCAGTTACCATATTCCCTTCCACTTAGCTTATTCCTTCCCTTTTCACTTTTCCCTCCTCACTTTTCTTTTTTTTTTTTTTTTAATTTTTATTTAATAATTACTTTATATTGACAGAATCCATGCAAGGGTAATTTTTTTTTTTTTTACAACATTATCCTTTGCACTCGTTTCTGTTCCAATTTTTTTCCCCTCCCTCCCTCCACCCACTCCCCTAGATGGCAAGCAGTCCTTTATATGTTGGATATGTTGCAGTATATCCTAGATACAATATATGTTTACAAAACCGAACAGTTTTCTTGTTGCACAGGGAGAATTGGATTCAGAAGGTATAAATAACCCAGGAAGAAAAACAAAAATGCAGATAGTTCACATTCGTTTCCCAGTATTCTTTCTTTGGGTGTAGCTGCTTTTGTCCGTCATTTATCAATTGAAACTCAGTTAGGTCTCTTTGTCAAAGAAATCCACTTCCATCAAAATATGTCCTCATACAATATCGTTGTCGAAGTGTATAATGATCTCCTGGTTCTGCTCATTTCACTTAGCATCAGTTCATGTAAGTCTCGCCAGTCCTCTCTGTATTCATCCTGCTGGTCATTTCTTACAGAACAATAATATTCCATAACATTCATATACCACAATTTACCCAGCCATTCTCCAATTGATGGGCATCCATTCATTTTCCAGTTTCTAGCCACTACAAATAGGGCTGCTACAAACATTTTGGCACATACAGGTCCCTTTCCCTTCTTTAGTATTTCTTTGGGATATAAGCCCAATCCCTTCTCACTTTTCAATGAGGTGAGAGAAGTTTCACTATAGATTGAATATGTCTAAAATTTTTCTCTTAAAGCCAATTCTGAAAGCAGTAAAATACTCACTATATTCATCCCTCTCCGTTCTTTCTCTCAGATATAATAGATTTCCTATGCCTCTTCATGAGATGTACTACCCCCACTTTCCCCTTTTTCTAGTACAATGTCCTTTCCACATCTAGTTTCTAGAACAAGGTATATCTCTATTCTTTATACATCTTTATAGCCGAAATATAGTTCCCAAGATTAATCTTTACCTTTTTAAATTTCTCTTGAGTTCTGTACTTGTAGATCAAACTTTTTGTTAAGTTCTGGCTTTTTCATCAAAAATAGGTAAAATTTGCTTACTGAATGTCTTTTTCCCTGGAAAATCTTTTTCCCTGGAAACAGATGCTCATTCTCGCTGGGTAAGTTATTTTTGGTTGCATACCAAGTTCCCTAGCCTTTCGGAATATCATATTCCAGGCCCTTCGATCCTTTAATGTGGATGCTGACAGATCTTGGGTGATCCTTATTGTGGCTCCTCGATACTTGAATTGGGTTTTTCTAGCTGCTTGCAGTATTTTTTCCTTCATCTGAGGGTTCTGGCATTTGGCCACTACATTTCTTGGTGTTTTGATTTTAGGATCCCTTTCAGTAGGGGATCGATGAATTCTTTCAATGTCTATTTTACCCTCTGTTTCTATGACTTCTGGGCAGTTCTCTTTGATAATTTCCTGGAAAATAGTGTCCAGGCTCTTTTTTTCATCATACTTTTCTGGGAGTCCGATGATTCTCAGGTTGTCTCTCCTGGATCTGTTTCTAGGTCTGTTATCTTCCCCAGAAGGTATTTCACATTCTTTTCCATTCTTCGATTTTTTTTGTTTTCAAAAACAAAAAAATTTAAGTTTCTTCGAAGAAAGTGAAAAAGACTTTAACCCTTGACAGCTTCTATACAGATAAAGAGCAGACTCCAAATCCTGAGGAGAATAAAACTATCAAAGAAACAGAAGAAAAAACTCTTGAATGGAGGCTGCTTTCTTTGGGCGAGGGGCTGGGTGGTGTTACCGAGCTTCCTGTACAGACTGCAGGGCAGTAGTGAGGCCCTAACAGGACAGCGGTGGCTGTGCTGCGCCTGCACTCTGAGATCTCAGAGCGTGCTGAGACTCTGTGGGGGAGGGGTGGCCAGGTCCCGAGAGACTCCAGCTGTTTGGGGTTGTATTCTTCACCCCCGGTGTTTTTAGCTTCTCTGCTGGGCTGCTGACTTGCTGCCGGAGCAAAGTATCTAATCCTGTAGCAAAGCTCTCCCCGCAGAGACGGCTGCGAAAAACGCCCCACCCCCTCTCCACTCTGCTCGGCTCTGAGCCGCCTTCCTTGCTCTCGCTGCCGCTGCTGCCCGTGCAGCCTGCTTCCGATCTAATAACCATCCCCGCCCTCGCGCAAAAACAGACCTTTCTTGGCAAATCTCAAGGATGGCTTCTCTTGTTAATTAATTGTATGTTTTTTTTTCAGTCGAGCATTAATTCAGAGGCATGAAATGAAATGGATTCTGAGAGAAAAATGCGGAGGTTACACAATTGTGTGCCTCCTCTCCGCCATCTTGGCCGGAAGTCCCCCTCCCCCCCCCCACTCGCTTTGTTTATAATACCATTCTTTATACCCAAATCATGTCCCTATTTTGACCTTATTTTGGCATGGGATGTGAGATGTAGGTCTATGCTGAGTTTTGGACAGTTTTCCACTTTTGCCAGCAATTGTTGTCAAATAGTGAGTTCTTATTCCTGAAATTGAAATTTGGGAGTTTATCAAATACTAGATTATTATAGGTCTTGATAATTTTGCCATGTGTATCTACTTTTTTCCACTGATTCACCACTCTATTTCTTAGCTAGTAACAATTGTGATGAATTATGTTGTAATATCGTTTTAGGTTTTGTACTGCTAAACCATGATTCTTTGTATTTTTTCACATTAATTCCCTCAATATTCTTGACTTTTTGTTCTTCCAGCTGAATTTTGTTATTATTTTTTCGAATTCTATAAATTAATTTTGGGGGATTTGGTATAGCACTAAACAAGTGGAGCAATTTAAGCAGAATTGTCATTTTTATTACATTAGCTCAGATGATCCATGAACAATTGATATTTTTCCAATTATTTATATCTGATTTTATTTGTGTGAGAAGTGTTTTATCATTATGTTGATATAGTTCTTGGGCTTTTCTTGGCAGTAGATAACAAATATTTTATTTTTTCTACAGTAATTTTAAATGGAATTTTTCATTCTATCTCTTGTTGATGGGTCAGTAAAATATAGAAATGCTGATGATTTGGTAAATTTACTTTATATTGTGAAACTTTGCTAAATCTGTGAATTGTTCCTAGTAGATTTTTTGGATTATTTTCTAGTTCTCTAAGTATGTCATTATATTATTTGCAAAAGAGTGATAGTTTTATTTCCTTGATGCCTATTTTATTTTTTTTCTCTTCTTTTCTTATTGCTAAAGTCAACATTTATAGGACAATATTAAATTATACTGGTGATAAAGGGAATCCTTATTTTATCCTGATCTTACTGGGAATGTATCCAGCCTATCTCCATTACAAATACTGCTTGCTATAGGTTTTAGATAGATACAGCTTATTATTTTAAGAAATGCTCCTTTTATCCTTGTGCTCTTCAGGTTTGATTTTGGTTTGTTTTTTTTAAATAAGAATGGGTGCTGTATTTAGTCAAAAGCTTTTTCTGCATCTATTGAAATTATCATATGATTTCTTTTGGTTATGTTATTGATATTCAATTGTGGTAATAGTTTTCCTGATATTGAACCAACTCTATATACCTAGTATAAATCACACGTGGTTATAGTGTATTATTCTGCTAATAAGTTGCTGTAATCTCTTTGCTATTTTGACTCTTCCTGGTTTAGGTAGGATATATCATATTTGTGTGATACATGGAATTTGTCAGGAATCCTTCTTACCTATTTTTACGAATAGTTTACATAGTATTGGAATTATTTGTTCTTTAATGTTTAGTAGAATTGACTTGTGAATCCATCTGTTACTGGAGATTTTTTTTAGGGAGTTTATTTAGTGACTTGTTCAATTTCTTTTTCTAAAATGATGCTATTTAAATAATTTATTTTCTCTTCTGTTAATATGGGCAATTTATATTTTTATAAATATTCTTCACTTTTAGTTGGATTGTCAGACTTCTACAATGCAGTTAGGCAAAATGCCTTATAATTACTTTTTTAATTTCTTTGTCATTGATGGTAAGTTTACCCTTTTCATTGTTGTATGTTGGTGATTTTTTTTCTTTTTCTTTTTCTAGTCAAATTAGCCAAAGTTTCATCTATTTTGTTGTTTTTTTTCATAAAACCAGCACTTAGTTTTGTTTATTAGCACAATAATTTATTTAGTTTCAATTTTATTAATATCTCCTTTGAATTTCAGGATTCTAATTCAATTTTTAATTGGGAGCTTTAAATTTGTTCCTTTTTCTAGCTTTTTTAGTTGCATGCCCAATTCATTGAACTGCTCTTCCTCTATTTTATTTATGTAGCCATTTAGAGATATAAAATTTCCCCAATAAATGCTTTGCCTGTATCCCATAGGTTTTCTTATGCTTTTTCATGGCAGATGAAGTTGCAAAGGGTAATGTCTCCATCACACAAGACTCTTGGAAGAATTCAAAAAGAATCTTTAAAAAGAGTTAAAAGAAAAGTGGGGAAATAAAATGGGATCTTTCCAGAAGCATTTGCAAAAAGGGACACAGAAATTATTTGAAGAAAACTCATTTAAATACATATTAAGAGAAATGAAGAAGGCATATAACTCCTTAGAAAATAGATTTGATGAAATGGGAAAAGCATATAATGCCTTACAAAATAGATTTCTGGAAAAAGAAAACAAAATCAATTCATTGAAAAACTGAATCTATGAAATGGGGGGGGGGTGAAATGAATAATACAACTCAATTAAAAGTTCAATTGGTTAGATGCAAAAGAAAATAAAAAAGCTAATTGAAGAAAATAATTCACTAAAAATTAGAACTGAACAAGTCAAAGTAAATGACATAAAAAATATAAAGAATTTGTCAAACAAAACAAAACAAAAAAAAAAAGAAAAAAAAAATTAAACACCTCATTGGAAAAACAGCTCATCTAAAAAAATACATCCAGGAGAGACAATCTAAGTATTACTGAACTTCCAGAAAATCATGATTAAAAAAAAAACAAAACAAAACAAACAAACAAACAAAACAAAAAAAAACATCATTTTTCAGGAAATCATAAAGGAAAACTGCCCTGATGTCCTAGAACCACAGGGTAAAATAACCATTAAAAGAATTCATCAATTATCTCCTAAAAGAAACCCCAAAATGAAAACTCCAACAAATTTCATAGCTTAATTTTAGAATAATCAGGAGATAATATATTAAAGATAAAATATTACAAGCAGCCAGAAAGAAACGATTCAAATATTGAGGAACCACAATCAGGATTAGCTAGGACCTAATAGCTTCCATAGTAAAGGATCAAAGACCCTAGAAAATGATATTCTGAAGGGGAAAGGAACTTGGATTGCAGTGATTCTTGACTGGTAACCAAAATTAAGCATAACTTTTCAAGGGAAAAGATGGACAATTAATTAAACAGGTGAATCTGATAAAACGACCAGAGCTGAACAGGAAATTAAATCTTCAAATATAGAATTCAAAGGAAGCATAAAAAGGCAAAAAGGAAATTTAAAAAATAATAATAACTTGCTTTTAATGTTCAAAAGCTTGCATACCTTTATGGGAAGATGATATGTTTAACTCTTTTTTATTATTATTATAGCTTTTTATTTATAAGATATATGCATAGGTAATTTTTCAGCATTGACAGTTGCAAATCCTTTTGTTCCAATTTTCTCTCTCCTTACCCCCATGCCTTCCCCCAGATACCAGGTTGAACAATACATGTTAAATATGTTAAAGTATAAATTAAATACAATATATGTATACATGTCCAAACAGTTAATTTGCTGTATAAAAAGAGTCGGACTTTGAAATACTGTAAAATTAGCCTGTGAAAGAAATAAAAAATGGAGGCAGACAAGAATAGAGGGATTAGGAATTCTATATAGTGGTTCATAGTCATCTCCCAGAGCTCTTTCCAGAGGTGTAACTGGTTCAGTTCATTGCTGTTCTATTGGAAGTGATTAGGTTCATCTTCATTGTTGAAGAGGGCCATGTCCATCAGAATTGATCATCACATAGTATTGTTGTTGAAGTATATAATGATCTCCTAGTCCTGCTCATTTCACTCAGCCTCAGTTCATATAAGTCTCTCCAGGCTTTTCTAAAATCATCCTGCTAGTCATTTCTTAAAGAATAATAATATACCATAATATTCATATAACACAATTTATTCAGCCATTCTCCAGTTGATGAGCATCCACTTACTTTCCAGTTTCTGGCCACTACAAAGAGGGCTGACACAAACATTTTTGCACATTCAGGTCCCTTTCTCTTCTTTAAGTTCTGTTTGGGAAATAAGTCCAGTAGTAACACTGCTGAGTCAAAGGATATGCACAGTTTGATAGCTTTTTGAGCATAGTTCCAAATTGCTCTCCAGAATGGTTGGATGTATTCACAATTCCACCAGCAATGTATCAGTGTCCCAGTTTTCCCCCATCGCCTCCAGCATACAACATTATCTTTCCCTGTCATTCTAGCCAATCTGACAGGTGTGCAGTGGTATCTCAGAGTTGTCTTAATTTTCATTTCTCTGATTAATAATGACTTGAAGCATCTTTTCATATGGCTAGAAATAGTTTCAATTTCTTCATCTGAGAATTGTCTGTTCATATCCTTTGACCATTTATCAATTGGAGAATGGCTTGATTTTTTAATAAATTAGAGTCAATTCTCTATATATTTTGGAAATGATGCCTTTATCAGAACCTTTGACTATAAAAATGTTTTCCCACCTTATTGTTTCCCTCCTAATCTTGTCTGCATTAGTTTTGCTTGTACAAAAACTTTTCCATTTGATAGAATCAAAATTTTCTATTTTATGATCAATAATGAACTCTACTTCTTCTTTGGTCATAAATTCCTTCCTTTTCCACAGGTCTGAGAGGTTAACTATCCTATGTTCCTCTAATTTATTTATAATCTCATTCTTTATGCCTAGGTCATGAATCCATTTTGACCTTATCTTACTGTACAGTGTTAAGTGGGACAATGCCTAGTTTCTGCTATACTAATTTCCAATTTTCCCAGCAATTTTTGTCAAACAGTGAGTTCTTATCCCAAAAGCTGGGGATTGTAGGTTTGTCTAACACTAGATTATTAAAGTGATTGGATAAATTGAACTTAACTTATTTCACTGATCAACTAGTGTATTTCTTAACCAATACCAAATGGTTTTGGTAACTGCTGTTTTAAAATATAATTTTAGATCTGGTATAGCTAGGCCACCTTTGTTTGATTTTTTTTTTTCATTAGTTCCCTTGAAATTCTTAACCTTTTGTTTTTCCATATGAACTTTGTTGTTATTTTTTCTAGGTCATTAAAATAGTTTTTTGGGAGTCTGATTGGTATAGCACTAAATAAATAGATTGGTTTAGATAGTATTGTCATCTTTATTATATTGGCTCACCCAATCCAAGAGCATTTAATAGTTTTCTAATTGGTTAGATCTGAATTAATTTGTGTGGAAAGTATTTTGTAGTTTTGCTCATATAGTTTCTGATTTTCCCTTGGCAGATAGATTCCTAAATATTTTATACTGCCAGTAGTTACTTTAAATGGAATTTCTCTTTGTAACTCTACCTATTGGATTTTGTTAGTGATATATAAGAATGTTGATGACTTATGTGGGTTTATATTGTATCCTTCAGCTTTGCTAAAGGTGTGGATTATTTCTAATAGTTTTTAGTAGAATCTCTAGGATTCTTTAAGTATACCATCGTATCATTACCTACTCTAATTTCTTTAATTTCTTTCTCAGTCCTTATTGCCAAAGTTAGCATTTCTAATACAATATTGAATAGTAATGGTGATAGAGGGCAACCTTGTTTGACTCCTGATGCTATTGGAAATGGTTCCAGTTTATCCCCATTGTATATGGTGCTTACTGATGGTTTTAAATAGATGCTAGTGATTATTTTAATGAAAAGACCATTTATTCCTGTACTTTCCAGTGTTTTTAATAGGAATGGATGTTGGATTTTATCAAATGCTTTCTTCTGTATTTATTGAGATGATCATATGATTTTTGTTAATTTGTTTATTAATATGGTCAATTATACTAATAGTTTTCCTAATTTTGAACTAGCCCTGCATTCCTGGTATAAATCCTATTTGATCATGGTGTATTAGCCTGGGAATGATGTTCTGTAGTCTTTTTGCTAATATCTTGTTTAAGATTTTAGCATCAATATTCATTAGGGAGATTGGTCATAATTTTCTTTCTCTGTTTTCAACCTACCTGGCTTAGGTATCAATACCATGTCTGTGTCATAAAAGGAATTTGGTAGGACTTCTTCATTCCCTATTTTTTCAAATAGTTTATATAGCACTGGGGCTAATTGTTCTTTAAATGTTTGGTAGAATTCACATATAAATCCATCTGGTCCTGGGGATTTTTTCTTAGGGAGTTGATTAATAGCTTATTCTATTTCATTTTCTGAGATGAGACAATTCAAGCAATTTACTTACTCTTCTGTTAATCTGGGAAGCCTATATTTTTGGAGATAGTTATCCATTTCACTTAAGTTGTGAAATTTATTGGCATAAAGTTGGGCAAAGTAATTCCTTATTGTTGCTCTAATTTCCTCTTCATTGGGAGAAAGTCCCCTCTTTTCGTTTTTAAGATTAACAATTTCATTTTCCTCTTTCCTTTTTCTCATCAGATTTACAAAGGTTTATCTATTTTGCTGGGTTTTTTTTTTTCATAAAACCAACTCTTAGTTTTATTTATTAATTCAATAGTTTTTTTAAAATTTTCAATAGTATTAATTTCTCCTTTTAATTTTAGAATTTCAAGTTTAGTATTTGATTGCGAGTTTTTAATTTGGTATTTTTCTAGTTTTTTTAGTTGCAAGCCCAATTCATTGACCTTCTCTTTCTCTATTTTATTTAAGTAAGTCTCTAAAGATATAAAATTTCCCCTTATTACTGCTTTGGCTGAATCCCACAAATTTTGGTATGATGTCTCATCAATGTCATTATCTTGAGTGAAATTATTAATTTGTCTATAATTTGCTGTTTCACCCAATCATTCTTTAAGGTGAGATTATTTAGTTTCCAATTACTTTTTGGTCTATTTAGCTCTAATTTTTTTTTAATGTAGATTTTATTGCAACGTGATCTGAAAAGAAAGCATTTACTATTTCTGCCTCCCTAAATTTAATTCTGAAGTCTTTATGTCCTAATATTTGGTCGATTTCTGTATAGGTTCCATAAACTGCTGAGAAGAAAGTATACTCCTTTCTGTCACCATTCACTTTTTTTCCAAAGATCTATCATATCTAATTTTTCTAATATTCTATTTACCTCTTTAATTTCTTTCTTATTTGTTTTGTGGTTTGATTTATCTAATTCTGAGAGTGCAAGATTGAGATGTCCTATTATTATAGTTTTGCTGTCTATTTCTTCTCGCAACTCTCTTAACTTCTCCTTTAGGAAGTTAGATGCTATACCATTTGGTGCATATATGTTTACTATTGATATTGCTTCATTGTCTATGCTACCCTTTAACAAGATATAGTTTCCTTTCTTATATCTTTTAATTAGATCAACTTTTGCTTTTGCTTGATCTGAGATAAGGATGGCTACCCCTGCTTTTTTTATTTCATCTGAAGCATAATAGATTCTCCTCCAGCCTTTTACCTTTACTCTGTATGTATCTCCCTGCTTTAAATCTGTTTCCTGTAAATAACATTTTGTAGGGTTCTGACTTTTGATCCAGTCTTCTATCTGCCTCTGCTTAATGGGAGAGTTCATCCCATTCACATTTAGGGTTAAAATTACTAGTTCTGTATTTCCTGCCATCATAATATCCCCAGATTATGCTTTTCTTTTTCTTGCCCCCTTTTACCTCCTTCCCTATTATTAAACTTATGGGCCCCACTTGCATCATGCAGCTCTCCCTCTTTAGGATCCTTCCTTCCTCCCTTTGAATCCCTTCCCCTTTCTTGTACCCTTCCCTTATTACTCTTTTTCATTTTCCCTTTTCCTTTCCCACTTTTTAATGACATGAGAGAAGATTCTCTGTAAAACAACCATGTCAATTATTTTCTCTTTGAGTCAACTCTGATGAGAGTAAGATTCACACAATGTTCCTCCCTCTCTCTAAGTCCCCTCCAATATGATAGGTTTCCTTTGCCTCTTTGTGGGATGTAGTTTCCTTCTTTTTATCTCCTCTTTTCCCTTTTTCTGATACTATCCCTTTTCCATTTCTACTTCCCCTTTTTATGTTATATCAGTAAAATCAAATTATATATGTGGTTTTTAATATATATCCACAAAATAAATACAGTTCTCCAGAGTTTCTTTTATCTTTTTCTGTTTCTCTTCAGTCCTATTGTTGGAGATCAAATTTTTTGTTTAGATCTGTTTTTTTTTTTCCTTAGAAACAAATGGAATTTCTCTGTTTCATTAAATTTCCATCTTCTTCCATGGAAGAAAATGTTCAGCTTAGCTGGGTAGTTTATTCTTGACTGCATTCCAAGTTCTTTTGCCTTTCAGAATATCAGATTCCAGACCCTTTGATCCTTTAATATTGAGGCAGCCAGATCTAGAGTGACCCTTATTGTGGCACCTTAATATTTGAATGTTTTTTTTTTTTTTCCTGGCTGCTTGTAATATTTTTTCTTTAGTCTGATAGTTCTTAAATTTAGTCACAAAATTCCTTGGAGTTTTTGTTTTAGGGTCTTTTCTAGAAGGTGTTTGATGAATTCTTTCAATGTCTATTTTACCTTCTGGTTCTATTACTTCTGGGCAGTTCTCTTTGATGATTTTCTGTAAAATAGTATCTAGGTTCTTTTTTTTCATCATAATTTTCAGAAAGTCTAATAATCCTCAGGTTCTCTCTCCTTCATCTGATTTCCAGTTCTATTGTTTTTCCAAGTAAATAATTGATTTTTTTTCCTAATCTTTCATTTTTTTCTTTTGCTTGACTGATTCTTGATGTCTCAGTGAATCAGTCATTTCTATTTGTTCAGTTCTGATTTTTAGTGAGTTATTTTCTTCATTAGCTTTTTTTACTTCTTTTTGTATCTCGCCCATTGAGTTTTTAAATGAGTTGTTTTGCTCTATGGAATTTTTTTCCATTTCACTAATATTTTTTTTTAAATAAGTTATTTTCTTTTTCCAATTCAGAAATTCTACTTTCTTGGGATTTCTTTATCTTTTCCAAATCATAAATTATGTTTCCCTGCACTTCTTGGGAGTTTTTTTTACATTTTCCATTTCACATTTCAGGAAGTTGTTGCTCTCTTGCATTGCTTCTCTTTTCTTTCCCCATTTTTCTTCTAGTTCTCTTTTAAGGTTTTTAATAGTCTCTTCTAGGAGAGCCTTTTGTGTTGGGTACCAGCAATTGTCTGGAGAATGTTTGCTATTATTCTTTGGGGTTGAAAATCTGCTTTCTTTCTGTATAGAAACTATCAATCATCCTTTTGATTTTTTTACTCATTTTTTTTAAAGCCTGTAGTGTCTGCCTTCAGGGCCAGGAGGTTACCAACTTCCTCTGCAGAGCAATGATAGGTATATGACTGGGTAGCTATCCTGCCAACCAGCTACAAAGAGCAGCAAGGTATTGGAGTGCTCTGGGAAAGAGTTCCTCCTAGAAGTAACTCAGGTCTACAATGCAGAGCTGCAGAAGTGACCTACAAAGAACCCCACTGTGTGAGTTAAGGACTGTCCTGGGGCTAAAAGCTGGGCAGTGAAAGTGTCACTACTCCGGGCCAAAGCCAGCCATAGGGCTGTGGGTATTAGTGGCTGACCTATGAATAGTCCCAAATGGACCAGAAGTGTCCCTGCCCAGGGAAGCATGGTCGTGCTGCTGTGAAAGTTTTATTGCCCCATTCTGAGCCCCCCACTGTGCAGATTAGATGCTGCCCTGGGCTGTGCCCCATTGCTGTGCAGATTTGTAACTACTCCTGCAAAAACCCCACACTGTAGTATGTGGCTGCAGGGCTGTGTTACCATCTATGCTGAGTCACTTCTGGTTTTGGGTGGTTACAGCCAGATTTTGTTAGGTTCTGGCATTTTTTAGAGAGTACCCTCTGTCTTTGGCTTTAATTTCTCTGCCGGTTTACTGCTTTATAATTAAGGCAGAGCAGTTAGCCTATGGGACAGTTGTTTCTAGCCACAGAGGTCACCCCTGCCCCTGGTCTGCTCTGGAGGCTAGTCTCTCCTTGCCTACACTGGTCTGTTTCTGCCCCTCAGGACAAACCTTTCCTGGTGATCTTCCAAATTATCTTCAGCTGGTAAGTTGTTGTGCTTCTAAACTTTGTGGGTTTTACCAGTCAAGCACTATTTTTGAGGCTGAATTTAATAATTGGTCGTGAGGGCATGTGAGGAGCTTAGAAAGTCATGTGTGCCTTCTCCACCATCTTGGCTCCTGTTTAACTCTTAAGAATTTTCTCTAACATGGATATATTTGGAGGGTATAACCATAATTTGATTTTAGTGTGATGATATAAAAAAGAAACTAGAGATGGAAGAGGATTCTGCTGAAAGAAGAGGAAAGGGGATAAAATAGAATAAAATATATATCATGGAGACAAAAACACCTATTGCAATTGAGGAAAAGAAAGGATAAGGATGAGTATTGTGTGAATATTATTCTCATCACATTTGGCTCAAAGAGAGAATATCATAGCTAATTAGCTCACAGAGAAACTTGTCTCACCCTAATGGGAAATAGGAGAGAAAAGGGAAAAGGAAAGGGAGAAGGAAAGGGTAATTGCAAGGAATACAGAACTAGAAGGGAAAAGGTATAAGAAAAGAGCAAAAGCTGTATAAGGAGAGGGATGATTGAAGGAAGTGGTAGTTTCCTAATGAAAACAATAGGGAGAAAGGAAAGGGGAAAAGGAAATGGAAAAGCATAGCTTGGGGAAAATAAGATGGTGGGGAATACAGAGATAATAATTTTAACTGTGAATGTGAATGGGATGGATTCTCCCATAAAAAGAAAGCATATAGCAGACTGGATTAAAAGTCCTAATCTTTCAATATCTTGTTTACAAGAAAAACATTAACAGAGTGATGCATACAGAGTAAAGGTAAAAGGCTAGAGCAGAAACTATTATTTTTTTTTGCTGAAGTAACAATAAAGCAGAGATAGCAATCCAGATAGCAGATGAAGTAAAAGCAAAAGTAGATCTAATTTAAAGATGTAAGGAATGAAACTACATTTTGCTAAAAAGATACCATAGATAATGACATAATATCTATACTAATTATCTATGCACTGAGTGCTTTAATATCCAAATTCCTACAAAAATTAAGAGAGCTACAACAAGATTTAGACAGAAAACCTGTATTAGATCTCAATCTTCACCTCTCAGAACTAGAGAAATCACACTCCAAAATAAATAATAAATAAGTTAAGGAGATAAATTGAATTTTAGGAAAGTTAGATATGAAAAAAAACTTTGGAGAAAATTGAATGGAGACAGCAAGGAATGTACTTTTTTTCTCAGCAGTACATGAAACTTACACAAAAACTGAGCATATATTGGGGCATAAAAACTTCAAAATCAAATGCAGAAAGGCAGAAATAGTAAATGATATTTCTTAGATCATGACACAATAAAAATTTCATGTAATATAGTTGCAGGGAAAATAGACCAAAATGAATTGAAAACTAATCTAATCATAATGAATGCGTGGGTAAAACAACAAATCATAAGCACAAATGTTAATTTTATCCAAGAGAATGACAATAATTCAATAGCATACCAGAATTTATGGAAGGTAGCCAAAGCTGTTCTTAGGGAAAGTTTTATATCTTTAGATGCTTAGTTGCATAAAATAGAGAAAGAAAAAATTGATGAATTGGGCAGGCCACTAAAAAATCTAGGGAATAAAAACAAATTTAAAAAAATTTAAGTAAATACCAAATTTAAAATTCTGAAAATAAAAGGGGAGATTAATAAAATTAAAAGTAAAAAAAATAACTACTGAACTAATAAAAAACACGGTTTTATTAAAAAATAGTTAAACCTTTAGTTAATCGGGTTAGAAAAAGGAAAGAGGAAAATTAAATTGTTAGTATCAACAATGAAAACAGTGAATTTTCCACCAATGAAGAGGAAATGAGAGCAATAATTAGGAGATACTTCATCCAAATGTATGGCAATAAATCTGATGATCTAATTGAAATGGATAAATACTTACAAAAAAAAAAAAAAAGATTACCCTGATTTATAGTGAAGGAAATCAATTATTTAAGTAGTCCCATTAAAAAGAAAAGTGACCAAGGTATTAATCAAGTCATAAGAAAAACTCTCCAGGGCCAGATGGATTTACATGTGAATTCTACTAAATAACAATTAATTGCAATACTATGCAACGATTCGGAAAAAATAGGGAAAGGAGCTCTATCAAATTCCTTTTATCACACAGTATTGTGCCAATGTCTAAACCAGGTAGTATCAAAACAGAAAAAGAAAATTATGGGGCAATTTCTCTGATGAATATTGATGCATAAATCTTAAATAAAATATTTTTATTTAAATAAAAATTATTTATTTAAATTATTTTTTAAAAATTAAATAAAATAAAATATTGCAAAGAGATTACAGAAAGTTATCTCCAGGACAATACACAATAACCAAGTAGGATTAAGGACAGGAATACAAGTTCAATATTAGGAAATCTACTAGTATAATTTACTATATCAATAACCAAACTTACACAAATCATATGATCTTTCCAATAGATGCAGAAAAAGCATTTGACAAAATCCAACCTCATTCCTTTTAAAAACACTAGAGAGTAAAGAAATAAATGGAGTTTTTTTTTTCTTAAAATGATCAGTAGCATCTATTTAAAACCATCAGAAAACATCATATGTAAGGGTATAAACTAGAAACATTCCCAATAAGATCAGGGATGAAGCAAGGTTGTCCAGTAGAACCATTACTATTCAATATTGTATTAGAAATGTTAGCTTTAGAAAGATTTTTTTAAATTAGAGTTGGTAATGAGGAAAGAAAATTATCACTCTTTGCAGATGATATGATGTTATACTTAGAGGACCCTACAGAATCACCTAAAAAGCTGCTAGAATCATTTCACAACTTTAGCAAAGTTTCAGGATACAAAATAAATCCTCATAAATCACCACTGTATTTTATGTTATCAACAAAGTAGCAAGTTATACAAAGAGAAATTCCATTTAAAATAAACTGTAGATAATATAAAATATTTTGGAATCTACCTGCCAAATCAAAATTATGAAGTATATGTACACAATTAAAAAACATTTTCCATACAAATAAAGTCAGGTTTAATCTACTGGAAAAATATCAAGTGCTCATGTGTGGGTTAAGCTAATATAATAAAGATGATAATACTACCTAACCTAATCTATTTATTTAGTGATATACCAATCAACCTCCCAAGAAACTATTTTACTGACCTAGAAAAAATAACAAAATTCATCTGGAAGAACAAAAGGTAAAGAATTTCAAGGGGATTAATAGGGGGAAAAATAAGCAAATGAAGATGGCTTAGCTGTACCATATCTAAAACTATGTTATAAAACAGTGGTCATCAAAACCATTTGGTACTGCCTAAGAAATAGAGTAGTCTATCAGTGGAATAAATTAAGTTCATAAAAACAATAGTTAATGACTGTAGAAATCTAAGCCATTCTCCAATTGATAAATGGTCAAACAATATGAACAGACAATTTTCAGATGAAGAAATTAAAACTATTTATAATCATATGAAAAATTGCTCTAATTCATCATTGATCACAGAAATGCAAATTAATGCAACACTATGGTACCACTACATACCTCTTAGATTGGCTAAGTTGACAGAAAAAGATAATGATGAATGTTGAATAGGAAGAGGGAAAAATGGAGCACTAATGCACTGTTGGTGGAGTTCTGAACTGATCCAATCATTCTGGAAAGTAATTTGGAACCATGCCCAAAGGACTATAAAAATCCCAAAGAGATCATAAAATACGGAAAAGGATCTACATATGAAAAAAATATTTGCAGCAGCCCTTTTTTTAGTGTCAAGGAACTGAAACCTGAGTGGATGCCCATCAGTTGGAGAATGGCTGAATAAGTTATGATACATGAGTGTTAGGGATAGTGGTCTTTTATTTAAAAAATGTTCAGTAGAACAATTTCAGAGAGTCCTAGAGAGACTTATGTGAACTGATGCTAAATGAAATCAGTAGAACCAGGAGAACATCGTACATAACAACAGCAAGATTACATGATGATCATTTCTAAAGGACATGTCTCTTTTTAACAGTGAGGTGGTTCAGGCTAGTTCCAATGGTCTTGTGATGAAGAGAGCCATCTGCACACGGAGAGAGGACTATGGGGACGAAGTGTGGAACATAACAAATTATTTTCACCTTTTTTATTGTTGTTTGCTTGCATTTTTTTCTCATTTTTTCTTATACTTTTTTAATATGATTTTTCTTGTGCAGCATGATAATTGTGAAAACATGTACAGAATAATTACACATTTCACATATTGGATTACTCACTGTCTAGGAGAGGAGATAGGGAAAAGGGAATAAAAATATTTGGAACACAAGGTTTTGCAAAGGTGAATGTTGAAAAAATTATCTATACATATGTTTTGAAAATAAAAAGCTTTAATAAAAAATTAATTTATTAATTATTGATTTATAAAAAATGATTTATTAATTATGACACTAATAAATAAATAAATTGCAAAGTGATCTTAAAGTGCACAGCTACCTTAATACTACACAATAAACTACAGTGACTTTCTATCACCTCCAGGGTTTAATATAAATTCCACTGGTTAGTTTTTAAAGCTTTTCACAAACTCCTCAGCCCCTGTAATTTTCATCAATTTGTTTTCACTTACCCGCATGATACAGATTCACTAGCCTTCCTGATATCCTTCAAACATGAATTTTCATCTCCCAACAATGGATATTTTCACTGGATGTCCTTCACATACAAAATACTCTCTTCACTTCTTTCAGGTTCTAATTGAAATCTTATTTTCTACAGAAAACCTTTCCCCAATTCTCCCTCCCTTAATTCCAGTCCCTTCTTTTTGTTTATTATGTCTAATTCATCATGTAAATATTTTGTGTATACATAATTAGACAATGAGCTTTATGAAAACAAAAACTATCTTTGACCCTTCCCAATGCTGAGTACAGTATCTGGTGCATTATAAATACTTACTCTGTATTGACTGGTTTATGTTACCTCTAATGTTCTTTTAATAACCTGTAATGGGTTTATCATGAATCTTCAGACCTCCAAAGTGATAATGACCTTCTCTGCCTGAAGTGAGGAGGTAGAATACATGCTGGTTCTCACATCAGAGACTTTATAATCCCAGACATTCACTTTTTAAATCCCCAGACTCATTCAGGAGCAGCTTGATTTAGCATTGGAATGCTTGACTCCTATTTCTCAAAGACCTCATGCAATGATTTGGAAAATCATGTTTCTATATCTACCTAAATTAGAAAATGTACCTCTTCCTGGTCAAGTGACTGTTGTCTATAGAGATATAATTTTGGAAGTTAGAATAGTATATTATATAAAGAGACATCTCTACACAAATTATTATCATCTACCTATTTATAGAATAAGTGGAGATATACTAGTGAATCTATATTTGCCTAACTAGTCCTATGTTAAGAATATGAAATTTAATATTGATTATCTCAATATAACCAGCAGAGATTAAAGTTACCTGTATAATACTAATTTTTCTTTTACGTTGTAGTTAATATCAATCTTTCAAGACTATGCTTATTTCTGCCAAAAATTTGGGTGACTTGGGGTACACTATACTTTGTTGGAGAAAATTTAAGTTATTCTTATTTAAAACTACTCAATATAATGACTATCCTATTCAGGACTTACTTTAGGACAGTGATCTGCCCTAAATTTCATGTGATCATCCTTCTTTTCTTCATTTTTTTTGAGGAGTTTAATAAGAAAAAGTTTTAAAAATAATAACAGCCCTGAACCCCTAGACTATACCTTCAATTTGGTCACTAGAATTGGATTGTATTTTCTTTTTTTTTTTTTTTTTTTTTTTTTTGGTGAGGCAGTTGGAGTGAAGTGGCTTGCCTAAGGTGACAAAGCTAGTATGGGTTAAGTGCCTGAGGACAGATTTGAACTCAAATTCTCTTGACTCCAGACCCAGGACTCTACTCACTGAATTTGTTAGTCATTATTGACTTCCATCTACACCTTTCCGAGATTTTATAAAACCTAAAATATATATCTTACATGTTTGTAAGATTTTATGGGAGGAAAAAAAAAGCAAAATTATGACAAAAAAAGAAATATGATGAATAGTGATAAATCAAGCACAAAAGAGTAACAAATAAAAACCAGATATCAGTAGGAGGTAATGCTATACAGAAGACCTTTGAGTTCTTCATCAGTATTTATAAAGGGAAAGCTAATCTCATTTGTGTATGTATATGTGTATTAGCCCCCATATATATGCAATGTATAAGTGTATATTTGTTATCTATCTATGTATATATGTATTCTCTGAGTTCTTTACCCACTCAGTTGCAGTTGAGGATGAGCTATTCTTGCCAACCTCTGGCTCATTCTATAAATCATATTCACACACACATACACACACACACACACACACACACACACACACACACACTTTCTCTCCCTTCCTTCTTCCCTCCCACTTTCTTTCTCTGTCTCTATCTGTCTGTGTCTGTCTGTCTATCTTTCTTCCTCTTCCTGTCTCTCTCAAAAGATTTCATGATTTAGAGTAACCCAGTATAATTTAAGCTATGTAATTTTTCATCTTTTCCTGGACAAGAAAAAAAAAAAAAAAGAAAAAGAAAAACCCTAAGGTCCTTATCAAGGTTTTAAACCACTTACTCTGACTTCAGGTGAATTGATTTGTACCTGCCCAAGCATTCTATTATATTCAAAATAAAGGTGGGCATAGAATGAGAATGAGAATAAAATCCTTTATGTGAGAAATTGACATATAATATACAAAAGACACTAAAAGAATTCTCTCTTACCTCCCTTTAATTCTTTTAATAAATCCCCTTACCTCTCAGACCTCAGTCTGCTCACATGGATAAAATGAGAGTTTAAAATAAATAAACTTTAAAGTAGCTCCCAAAAATGAAATAGAATAAAAAATATTTATTAATTGTTCAAAGGGCCATGGTAAGTGCTGGAAATACAAACACAATTCCTGATGTCATGGAATTTACATGCTAATAGATAGAAAACACAGAGAGGAGACTGGTGGTCAGTGATGAGTGTTTTGGGTTCTTAATTTGATTACATTTTCTCCTGGCTAGAGTCAGCAATGCTGGGAAGGAATTCTTAGGCTATTATTGTGTGAGCTTAGTGGGAAAATGGTAATAGAAAAGTCTATAAATATGAAGTAATTTCAAAACAAAAGATATAAAGGCTAAATTGAGAAATATAATACTAAATATTACATAAACTCTCAGGCAAGATATCACTTGGGGGGTTTGGTTTTGTAAAGTTTATTTTCTTTATTAAAAAGAACAATTCTATATGCCTGTGGTAGTAACAGAACTGATCTTTTTTTTCTTTTTTCCTCTTTTACATATGCAAATATATATTCATATATATAGGTATATGTGCATATGTCACTTCTCATACATTTATACATATATGTGCATATATTGTAAAGGTATATGTACACTTATGTATAAATCCGCAAGTCACTATGTGCATATGATAGATAAATAATAGCTCTATATCTAAAGGTTTGATATCTCTATACAGATATAGAAATCTATAAATCTATTGCTATGTATCTAAACATACACATATATGCACCTATATATACCCCCATATATGTATATATAAATTCAAAAGATTCAGATTATTCCTGTTTATATGATGATCCTCTTTGTGATAATGTATCTACTAATGGATGATGATTTGGGGAGCAACATAGATAAGCATAGCTGACAAATAATCAAGACAAACTTATAGCTTGTACCTCATGAAAAGCTAAATAAGCAAAGATGATATTGTGTTCTGCTCCTTTTTTCGTTAAATTTCTCTGGGGAGACTAATTCAAAGTTTCAGAATATAACATTACATTAACAAGGAGCAATAGTAATATTAGAGGAAAGATGTGACTTGGGCATATCTCTCCATCTCAACTAGCCTTATTTTTCTTATATATAAAATAAAAGTATTGGATTATATACATTTGATACTTCAATTTCTAAATCTATATGCCTTTGATCATATAAATTCATAAATCCTCAGTGAAAAATGTTCAGATTGATTACAATTTTAGCACTACATATAAGGTTAATCTAAAGAATAGATTCGTTTAATAATGAATTAATAATAATAATAATAACAATGAATTGTATCATCATCTTCATGTTTGTCATCATCATTGTAAAGTCTGGGGTAACTCCCTGGAGGCCTCAGGATCAGCAGAGTCAGGATAAGTAAAAATCCTTGATCTTTAGGGGGAGAAGTGAAAGAAGCAGGCAAACTGCCAGGAGTTTTGCCAAAGATCTCTCTATGATTCTGGAGTCAGAATCTCCATCTTTCTCTTCTTTGGCCTGCCACCAAGCAAGTCTCTGGCCTCTGTCACCCCACCCTCTAATCCTTGCCTATGATTATCGTAACATCAAACATTGAATAAGCCCCAAACAGTGAAAAGAACTATTTTTTCCAAACATATGCTTATAGAGTCATTGTCTCACATCAAATAGGTAATTAGCCTTAAGTGCTTAGTTGTCTGATTCAAGTACACCTTTTAATAGTTTCAGCCCTTTACAATCATCAATGTTATCATCACTACTTCTATTTTATAGCACTCCGATTTTTACAATAGAAAGTATAAAATTTTCCCTACAATAAATGTTAGATAATATAAATAGTACTCATCTACTATTTTGTAAATATAAATTGTAGAACAGAATCCACAGCTCTTAAGTCACATAGATCTGGATCAATATGAACATGAATCTCCATCCATGATTTTCTCTGGAATAAGCAAAAATTTGACTGTTCTTTCCTCTAATCTAGAGCTTTTCCTTAATATACTCTACCCCTCCCCCCCCAACCAAGAGTAAATGTTATTTATCTTAGCATAAAATTCAAAATATTAATACTGAATTCCTTTATACTTTAAGATAATCTGTTCAATTCCCTCTCTTTTCTACCTCAAGATCCTCCACCTTACACAGGTAATTATTTATCTTAGATTTGTAATACTGTCCTTGGTGATAGGTCTTCCAGGAACATGGAAATCAAGAATCAATGTTTTGTGACAGAATAGCTTTTTTTAGGGACCTATACAATTTAAGTGATTTCATGTAGTCATGAAGACAAAAAAAAATTCATGTTACTGCCCTCATTTGTGCCTATCTTTCTGCTTCAAGTTTCTATCTAACTGAGAGCCCTTCCTTTCTTTCACTTTAACTTGCTTGCCTCCAACTTCCTTTCTTGCTTTCAATAGGAAGACTTCTTCATTGTGTCTTGTATCTTTTTCTTTAGAACTAAACTTTCCTCTGCTTTGTCCATGTCTTTCACATGAATTTATGAATTTATACAGATTTAGAAATTGAAGTATCTAATGTATATAATCCAATACTTTTATTTTATATATAAGAAAAATAAGGCTAGTTGAGATGGAGAGATATGCCCAAGTAACAAAGATAGCAAGGAGAAGAAGTGGTATTTAAATCCATGTATTCTAACTTCAAATCTACTTCTCTTTCCATTCAACCATATTCTGAAATACTACTTCTCTGAAATTGAAGCATGAAGTCCAGTGGGGGGAAAAAAAAAGATACGAGTAAAAAAGGAAAGTGCTAATACATATTATTCATTGAATAAGAAGAGGAATTGATTAAATGAATCATTCAATCATCTCATCTCAAATGAAGAAATTAATAATATATTATAGCCCTAGTTCCAATAGACTTGTCATAGAAGGAGCAATCTATATCCTGAAACCATGGGGATTAAAGGTGTATCACAACATAGTATTTTCACCTTTTATTTTGTTTTGTTTTCTTGATTGTTTTTTTCTTTCTTGTTTTGTTTTGTTTTGTTTTGTTTTTTTGCCTTTTGATCTAATTTTTCTTGTACAGCATGATAAATGTGTAAATAAGTTTAGAAGAATCTTTCACTTAGCCTATATTGGTCTATTTACTCCCTAAGAGAGGAGATAGTTGGAGAGAGAGGGAGAAAAATTAGGAACACAAGATTTGCAAAGGTGAATGTTGAAAACTACCTTTGCATGTATTTTGAAAAATAAAAATCTGTTATTATAAAAAAATATCATGGCCCAAATACCTTTACCAGTTGAGAGTCACTAATCAGTTAATAAATTGATCAATATGAACTAGTTGTCAACCAGATATCTCTATGAAAATTCTTTTTAAAAAATTGCAAGCAAGTTTTCAGTCTAGCATTTCAGCATCTAACAGCTAAGAAGAGAAAATAGTTCCAGTCAAGACAGAATAGGTTGGGAGAGGGAGAACATTATTGGTTGCCTCTGTCTTTCCTCCTTGTTTGAATAAGCTTTTGACTTTTCAATGATTGGAAGTTTTTACTTCTCATTGACATCTTATCAGCATCCCTAAAATGTCAGTGACTGATGGTAATGTGTGTACCAGAAACCTAAGACAAATTAGAAACTCTAAGAAAAGGCAACATTTGGCCTACATGGAGATTAGAAAACATTTAGTCATGCCTAAGAGAAATATTATGAGGACCTCATGAAAAGGGAAAAAGACTTCTAGCAATCAATAATTATCAGTTGTTCCTTTGCCATATATGGTCTCTAATCCTAAAAAAACAATTTCCCCTGAATTCTTAATGTATTGCTGAAAATTCATTGTACTATTTTTATTCTCCCCCTTAGTAAACAACAATTTCTAAAATCTGAGTATGACAGAGTAATTGAAATTAATTGATAATCAGCATGTGAAATACAATGTCTGAGGCTCATATAATATAAGAAAATAGCAACCCTCAATGTTACCTCTATGATGAAGGGAAGAAATCTAATCCATTGTTTTCTCTGGACACAACCTGCAAATATAAATGGAAATTGACAATATTTTCCCCAAAGCTTATACTACAAGGAAATGAGGGGCCTTCACGATAATGGTTGAGTATGTAGCATTTGTGGGAACTGCTGGAAGAATTATCTACCCTACATTTTTGTTATTGGACATTCTATTTGCTAGATCTACTAGAAAAGATGTCTTTTTGTTTTAGTCTATAATTAGTCTATTTGCTGATGATTAAAGTTTTTTATGTGACTTTTGTAAAGATTTTGCAGACTTAAAATATAAATGCCTACCAGTTTACTTAGAGCACACTAGGATAGCTCATAAATATTTACACATAATCAGATTTAGAAAATTACATCATTTATAATACAAGTCAAGATAGTTTATCCAAGATCCTTTTTGGATAAAAAGCCACAGGATGAGTTTTGCTTTGTGGCCTAAAAATGCCATTATTAGTTCTAAATGGTTAAGCCTATTTAAGATGTACTTCTTCTCTTTTAAGACTTTTCTGAAGTTATTTGTTACTATTGTTTGTTTGTTTTTGCCTGTTTTAACTTTAAGTAGTTAATTTAAAACTCCCTTTAATTATCATTTCAGTAGCAGTGTTGGAAATCTTGAATGCTTTTTAATATAACAACCTAGAGAAAAAGTTCCTGAACATTGAAAAGGATCACCTATGGTATAAGTATCCCTGAATAAATTTTCTGCCTGTTCTTTATAAGAAAAATACATGGAAATTTGTGCAGATCTCATTTGGATTGTCTTCTGAATTTCCTTTTCTCAACCTAGCTCCATGGGTCTCAGTTGCAGCATTTTACCTGTATCCCCATGCTCTATAATGCATATTCATGTTGAAAAAAAATCAGTCTCAAAGCATTCATGCACTAAATAGATGCCTGCAAGAAAAACATATGTTCATTCATGTATTTACTCTTAAAACTCACAGTCCGTGTTCTGAGCACTAATGTGCTAGATGGTTAATTCTGTTAGGTTCTGCAAAGGCAGATGCATTCCCTCAGGCTAGAACACAGAAATCCTAAAAGAGTAGACTCTGAGATTATATTTCTCACTCACATAGTAATGGAAAGCATGGCCCAAATAAGTTCCTGTCTTTGTGCTATTACTGCTGTGCAGAGATACTTGTAGATGTTTCAATAACAATTTTGGTGACAGCATATTCATTTCACAGTCTTCAAAACAAGGTTATCAGTAAGTGTTACTATACTCTACTGCCGATGCATCAACTAGATACAAAAAAAAAAATTAAATTATCCCTGAGAGAATATGAAATAGTCATAAAGAAGTTATAAATTCAGCCAGCCCAAAGTCTTCCAAACAGTCTTTTCCTTCTGCATCACCTCTTCACAGTGGAACATGACATGAGTAATATTCAACATCTGAATGTATAGCTTCATCCCTTCATTGTGAGCATGGTTATGCTTATTATGGTTATATGGTTATTATTCTTTTCAGGGTTTTCAAGTATTTCTTAAGAGGCAAAAACAAATAAATTGGAGTTACAATCAATAAATCAATAGTGATATCAGGGTGCTTTTATGGTAGATGCAATTCCAAACATCTGGGTAGTTGTAAATATCTCCAAAGTATCACCTGGACTTCAGGGAACATCTAAATGGCACAACAGATAGAGTGTTGAGACTGATTTCAGTCTGCGGGCAGCAGCTGCAGCGAGAGAACAGATAGCAGCTCAGAGCCGAGCAGAGTGGAGAGGGGGTGGGGCGTGATCGCAGCCGTCTCTGCGGGGAGAGCTTTGCTACAGGATTAGATACTTTGCTCCGGCAGCAAGTCAGCAGCCCAGCAGAGAAGCTAAAAACACCGAGGGTGAAGAATACAACCCCAAACAGCTGGAGTCTCTCGGGACCTGGCCACCCCTCCCCCACAGTGTCTCAGAGCGCAGGCGCCATAGCACAGTAGGACCCGTGCCTCACGAATACCCTGCCCCTCCCCCAAAGAAAGCAGCCTCCACTCACGGGTTTTTTTTTTTTTCTTCTGTTTCTTTGATAGTTTGTCTTTGATTATTAGACAGAATGAGCAAGAAGCTGAAAAAGAATTTAACCCTTGACAGCTTCTATACAGATAAAGAGCAGACTCCAAATCCTGAGGAGACTAAAAACAAACAGTCCCCAGGTGAATCCCCAAAGGAGATCATATGTTCCTCAGCACAGATGAATCTCATGGAGGAAATTAAAAAGGCTCTCACAAGGGAGCTAGAAGAAAAATGGGGAAAGGAGAGGGAGGCTTTGCAAAAGGAGAAGGAGACTTGGCAAAAGGAGAGGGAGGCTTGGCAAAAGAGCCTGGAGAAGTCAGTTAAAGAGAGAGTGGATAAAGAAACCAAATCTTTGAAAAATAGGATTGGTGAACTGGAAAACAAAATTGGCAAAATGGAAAAAAATTCCACAGAACAAAAGAACTCAACTGGACAATTAGAAAAAGATCTTAAAAAAGTGAGTGAAGAAAATACCTCACTGAAAATCAGGGTCGAACAATTGGAATTGAATGACTCGAGGAGACAAGAAGAATCAGTCAAGCAAATCCAAAAAAATCAAACAATGGAAAAGAATGTGAAATACCTTCTGGGGAAGACAACAGACCTGGAAAACAGATCCAGGAGAGACAACCTGAGAATCATCGGACTTCCAGAAAAGTATGATGAAAAAAAGAGCCTGGACACTATTTTCCAGGAAATTATCAAAGAGAACTGCCCAGAAGTCATAGAAACAGAAGGTAAAATAGACATTGAAAGAATTCATCGATCCCCTACTGAAAGGGATCCTAAAATCAAAACACCAAGGAATATAGTGGCCAAATGCGAGACTGATTTCAGAAAGACTTATTTTCATAAGATCAAATCTAACTTCAGACACATACTAGTTATATGATACTAGGCAAGTCACTTAAACCTGTTTATTTCAATTTCCATATCTATAAAATAAGCTGAAGAAGGAAATAGCATACCACCCCTGTATATTTGTCATGAAAAACTTCAAGTGGGGACAAAAAGAGTTGAAAATACTGAGATAAATGAACAACAAAAATAAATGAGGCTTCAAGTCAAAATCTGAAAAAATCTGAATAGATGTAATTAGCCTGGTGTACCCAACATTCTTCCCTCCCTCCCCCTCATCTAAGTATATAATTTAAACAGGACACAATTAATGCAGACAAAATGAATCAGTTCTGGCATATTGTAGACTTTTGTTTTATATCGAGAATAAATATATAAATGACAGTCTTTTGTAAGTAAAATGTTAGAAATATACCAAAGAAAAATTTTCCATTTTGACTTGGATTCTTCAAATTTCAGTGTATCCTTAACATCTTAGTGCTTAATCCCTATTAGATATAGGGGGAAAACAGTATTTTAGTGCATCCTCAACATCTTAGTGCTTAATCTCTATTAGATATAGGGGAAAAACAGTATATATATATGCAAAACAGTGCATAAAAATTCCATGAAGAAAGGTCTACCATTTATTAACTCTTCTATTTTTCAATGACTTCAATATGACTTTATTGAAGATCAAATAATAAAAAGAAAATTAATGTATCCTCCTTGAAGTTGTATGTAAACAAAAGAGGAAAAACAAGTTCAGTGATTTATAACAGATCTCACATCACTAACAGGGTAATGTTATGATAAGGAAAATTGATTTAAAACATATTGTCTAAATCTAGCTGTTCAATGAAAGTAGGACACAGAGACTTTTATCTCTTTCTTTCACAACACTGTCTTTCACATTAATACAGCCTAATGTGACATTAGATTTACCTGTTAAGTCTCATTAACACCATCTTGATCTTACCATCTATTAAAATCTCTAGAACATTTTCACAAAGATTATTGAGTTCTCCAAAATATACTTAATTTAAAATATATTTTCCAATCATGTATGAAAACAATTTTTTAAATTAATTTTAAATTATTAAGTTCCAAATTCTCTTCCTTCCTTCTTCCTAAGATGACAAGGAATGTAATATATGTTACATATATGCAATGTTTCTAAACATATTTTCATGTTAGTCATGTTATGGGTAAAAACAGAAAAATGACACAAGAATTTTTTAAAAGAAAATGTGTTTTAATCAGCATTAAGATTTTTTAAGAGTGAGCTCCAGGAGTTAAGCCAAGTAAAGTAAGAGTGAAGCAAAGAAGCTACTTGAGCTCTCCCAATTTCCTTTAAGAACTACATGAAACAGTCTCTGAAAAGAATCTGATGGAAGAAAAACACTCTCCAACTCAAGATAGACTGTAAATATTACAAGAAATATCAGTTTCTTTGGAGTGAAGTGCCTTCAATGATGCTCAGATAGAATTTGGGAAATCCACTGAGACAGTCTTAAACCCAGCAGATAAAAAATAAGACCCTTTTTCCTGGCTCAATGGAAGAGCAAATCAGTGGGGCAGCCTTCAGTTTCAAGTCAGGGATCAAATTCTGGGAAAACAGACTGATTCCTGAAATAAACAGATAAAGTTACCTCATGCTGTGAGTAAAACAAAAAACACAAGGGGCCCCTGTGCTCAAAGACAAAGCTCAGAGCTGCACAGGAAGCTTGGGACAAATTCCTTTTACTCCAGGAAAAAAAAGCTCAACTACAGAACTCACAAAAGAAGAAATACAAAAAAAGATAAAGGAAAGAAAGTGATAAAGAAAAAAAAAATCTTAACCATAAAAAGCTACTGTGATGACAGGGAAGACTAAAACACCAACTCAGATGAGGAAAAAAATATCCACAAAGGAAATCTCATGGAGTGATATGAATTTGTCTCAAGTCCAAAGAGGATTCTTGGAAGAGCTAATAAAAGATTTTAAAAAGCAAATCAGAGAGGTAGAAGAAAAAAAGGGGAAAAGAAATAAGAGTTATGCAAGAGAGGGTCAAAAGCTTTGAAAAGAAAGGGGAAAATTGACTGAAGAAAACACTTCCTTAAAAAAATGGAGTTGATAAAATGCAAAAAAAAAAAAAAAATCAGCTGAAGAAATCAATTCCTAAAAAAACACAATAGGCCAAAAACAAAACAAAAACAAAAACAAAAACAAACAAACAAACAAACAAAAAACCTTGAAAAGTAGAATTAATTAAATGGAAAATTGAGATCCAAAGAAAATCATATATTAAAGATTAGAATGAAGCTGATGGAAGCTAATGATACAATCAGTCAAACAAACTAAAAAGAATGAGAGAAAATGTAATATGTCTCATTGGAAAAATAGCTGACCTAGAAAAGAGATTCAAGAGAAACAATTTAAAAAATATTGGTCTGCCTGACCAAAAAGAAGAGCCTGGATAGCATTCTTCAAGAGATCATTAAGGAAAACTGCTCTAATATTCTAGAACCAATGATCTAACCATTTTGGAGAGCAGTTTGGAACTATACTCAAAAAGTTATCAAACTGTGCATACCCTTTGATCCAGCAGTTTTACTACTGGGTTTATATCCCAAAGAGATCACAGAATGGAAAGGAATCCATATGTGGAAAAATATTCGTGGCAGCTCTTTCTGTAGTGGCAAGAAATTGGTAATTCCATGGATGCCCATCAATTGGAGAATGGCTGAATAAGTTATGGTATACGAATGTAATGAAGTGACTGTTCTATAGGAAATGATCAGGGAACCAAGATGGTGGAGAGGACACACACTTCATTCTAAGCTGCCCTTCTACCCTCACTACTAATGACCAAATTCAGCCTTGGAAATAGTGCTTGACTGATAAAATCCATGAATGTTGGGAGTACAACAAATTACCAGCTGAAGATAATCTCTAAGATCTCCAGAAAAGGTTTGCCCTGATTGGTGGGAGCAGGCCAGCAGAAAAGGGAGGGAGACAGAACACAGAGGTTAGCACAATGAATGGACCAGGGATGGGGGAGGTCTCTACAGATGGAGAATTTGCAGGGAGAACTCTACCACTGATTGGCTACTCTGCTTTGGTTGCAAAGCAGCAGATCAGCAAAGAAGTTACACAAATGCCAAAGGTAGAGTATACCCCCCAAAACACGAGAATTTAACTGGACCTAGCCACACACACCCAGCACTGGAAGTGACTCAGCATGGACTACAGCACAGCTGCATTCTGCAGCATAGGGTTTTGCCCAGGGCAGCCATAATTCTGCACAGCAGCGGGGTTTCTGCCTGGACCGGCCCCTCTTCTGCACAGCCAAGGGAGGGAAAGGGGAGTCTGCTAGGGCCAGTGGAACTTCCACATCATGGCAGCTCTTCCTAGGACAGTGACACTTCCACTGCAGGACTCTTCCCAGGGTATTTTCACAGCTGGGCGGTTCTTTGCAGCCCATTTGGAGAAGAACTATCTATCCCTGTTCTCAAAGGAAGCTGGTAAACTCCTTGCCCTGAAGGTAGACCCTGAGGGCTTTTTAAAAAATGAGTACAAAAACCAAGTGAACTCTAACTGTTGATAATACAGAAAGAAAGCAGATTTCCAATCCCAAAGAAACTAATAGCAGACAATCTCCAGACAAAACGTCAAAGAGGGATTTAACCTGGTTCCCATCACACAAGGCTCTCCTAGAAGAAATTATAAAAGATCTTAAAAGAGAACTACAAGAAAAAATGGGGAAAGGAAAGAGAATCTCTGCAAGAGATTACAGAAAATACATATAACTCACTAAAAGAAAAATTTGATAAAGTGGAAAAAGAAAACAACTTCCTGAAATGTGAATTGGAAAAGGAACAGAACTCAAAAGGAAACAGAATTTGTGAATTGGAAAAGATAAAGAACTCCCAGGAAAGTAGGATTTGGGAATTGGAAAAAGAAAATAATTCAGTAAACAAATAAACAAACAAACAAACAACAACAACAATAAAAAAGTGAAATAGAAAAAATTTCCATAGAGCAAAACAACTCATTTAAAAACCCAATTGGACATATACAAAAAAAAAGTTTAAAAATCTAATGAAGAAAATAACTCACTAAAATCAGAACTGAACAAATATGAATGAATGATTTGTTGAGACATCAATAATCAGTCAAGCAAAACCCCCCCCCCCCAAAAAAAAAGAAAGAAAAAGAAAAAATTGAAAAAATATTAAATATCTACTTGGAAAAACAAAAATCTAGGGGTAAATGGACCAAAAAGTAATTGGAAACTAAATAATCTCTAAGGAATGAATGGGTGAAATAGCAAATCATAGACACAATTAATAATTTCACCCAAGAGAATGACAACAAGGAGACAACATACCAAAATTTGTGGGATGCAGCCAAAGCAGTAATAAGGGTAAATTTAATATCTTTAGAGTATTACTTGAATAAAATAGAGAAAGAGAAGATCAATGAATCAAGCTTGATACTTAAAAAGCTAGAAAAAGACCAAATTAAAAACCACCAATCAAATAGTAAACTTGAAATTCTAAAGTTAAAAGGAGAAATTGACAAAATTGAAAGTTAAAAAAAAAAAAAACTTGAATTAATAAATAAAACTAAGAGGCTGTTTTATGAAAAAAACAACAAAATAGATAAAACTTTGGCAAATTTGATAAGAAAAAGGAAAGAAGAAAATCAAATTGGTCATTTTTAAAATGAAAAGGGAAAACTTTCCACCAATAAAGAGGAAATTAGAGCAATAATTGGAAGTTACTTTGCCCAAATTTATGCCAATAAATTTGATAACCTAAGTGAAATGGATGACTACCTTCAAAAATATAGGCTTTCCAGATTAACAGAGGAGGAAGCAAATTGCTTAAAAAGTCCCATTTTAGAAAAAGAATTAGAACAAGCTATTAATCAACTGCTTAAGAAAAAATCCCCAGGACCAGATGGATTTACATGTGAATTCTACCAAACATTTAAATCACATTTAACTCCAATTTTATATAAACTATTTGAAAAAATAGGGAATGAAGGACTCCTACCAAATTCCTTTTATGACACAGACATGGTACTGATACTTAAAGCAGGTAGGTTAAAAACAGAGAAAGAAAATTATAGAACAATCTCCCTAATGAATATTGATGCTAAAATCTTAAATAAAATATTAGCAAAAAGATTACAGAAAATCATCCCCAGGATAATACACCATGACCAAGTAGAATTTATATCAGGAACATAGGGCTGGTTTGATATTAGGAAAACTATTTGCATGGTTGACTATAATAATAACAAAATTAACAAAAAAAAAAAAAGATCATCTCAAAAGATACAGAAAAAGCATTTGACAAAATCCAACATCCATTCTTATTAAAAACACTTGAGAGTATAGGAGTAAAGGGACTTTTCCTTAAAATAGTCAGTAGCATCTATTTAAAATCATAAGTAAGCATCATATGTAATGGGGATAAATTGGAACCATTCCCAATAAAATCAAGAGTGAAACAAGGCTGCCTACTATAACCACTGTTATTCAATATTGTATTAGAAATGCTAGCTTTGGCAATAAGTGTAATGGGCTGAGGCTTGAGTTGATGCAATGAGGTCCCAAGCACGTGAGGCTAAATAGTAATTTGACCATACTCTATTAATATATATGCTTGGAGAAAGAATGGTCCCTGCCCACTCTTTGTGCAAGTCCTGATATGTTGTATAGGAAATGACTGTCTTGGTGGGTGGAGGGAGTGGAAAGGGAAGTGAAAAGAGAGACTGCTGGCTGGTGTCTTGACACAACTGCTTGCATTGCTATTACAATCACCCTTCACCTCCAATTCACCTCTGCTAGCTGGCTTCCTATTGCAGCTGCCCATATTGCTATCACAATCCTTCTTCACCTCTACTGAGAATAAAGATTGAAGATTTTTCTCTTAACCTGAATTCCTGACTCTGGCTGATTTTAAATATGTGGTCATCACAAATAAGAGTTGAGGAAGAGATTAAAGGAATTAGAGTAGATAATGAGGAAACCAAATTACCGCTCTTTGCAGATGATATGATGGTGTACTTAAAGAACCCTAGCGATTCTGCTAAAAAGCTATGGGAAATAATCCACAACTTTAGCAAAGTTGCAGGATACAAAATAAACCCACATAAATCATCACCATTCTTATGCGATTGTGCTAACAAATTATGCTAACAAAATCCAGCAGTTAGAGATACAAAGAGATATTCTACTTAAAGTAACTGTCAATAATATAAAATATTTGGTAATCTATCTGACGAGGGAAAGTCAGAAACTATATGAGCAAAACTATAAAATACTTTCCACACAAATAAAGTCAGATCTAATCCATTGGAAAAATATTAAGTGCTCTTGGATAGGTAGAACAAATATAATAAAGATGACAATACTATCTAAACTAATCTATTTATTTAGTGCTATACCAATTAGACTTCCAAAAAACTATTTTAATGACCTAGAAAAAAATAACAACAAAATTCATCTGAAAGATCAAAACGTCAAGACTTTAAAGGGAACTAATGAAAGAAAAAACAACTGAAGGTGGCCTAGCTGTACCAGATCTAAAAGCAACAGTCACCAAAACCATTTGGTATTGGCTAAGAAATTGACTAGTTGATAGGTGGAATAGGTTAGGTGCAAAGGAAAAAATAATCAATAACTTTAATAATCTAGTGTTTGACAAACTCAAAACCCCAAGCTTTTTGGATAAGAATTCACTGTTTGATAAAACTGCTGGGAAAATTGGAAATTAGTATGGCAGAAACTAGGCATTGACCCACATTGAACACTGTATACTAAGATAAGGTCAAAATGGGTTCATGGCCTAGGCATAAAGAATAAGATTATAAATAAATTAGAGGAACATAGGATAGTTTATCTCTCAGACCTGTGGAGGAGGAAGGAATTTGTGACCAAAGAGAACTAGAGATCATTATTGATCACAAAATGGAAAATTTTGATTATATTAAATTAGCAAGCTATTGTACAAACAAAACTAATACAGAGAAGATTGGAAGGGAAACAATAAACTAGGGAAACATTTTTATAGTAAAAGTTTCTGATAAAGGTCTCAATTCCAAAATATATAGAGAATTGATTCTAATTTATACGAAATCAAACCATTCTCCAATTGATAAATGGTCAAAGGATATGAACAGACAATTCTCAGATGAAGAAATTGAAACTATTTCTAGCCATATGAAAAGATGCTCCAAGTCATTATTAATCAGAGAAATGCAAATTAAGGCAACTCTGAGATAATACTACACAGCTTCAGATTGACTAGGATGACAGAAAAAGATAATACTGAATGTTGAAGGGGATATGGGAAAACTGTGACACAGATACATTGTTGGTGGAATTGTAAATACATGCAGCCATTCTGAAGATCAATTTGGAATTATGCTAAAAATGTTATCAAACTGTGCATACCCTTTAATCCACCAGTGTTACTACTGGACTTATATCCCAAAAAGGTCTTACAAGGAGGGAAAAGGGCCCACATGTGCAAAAAATGTTTGTGAAGGCTCTTTTTGTATTGGCTCAGAACAGGAAATTGAATGGATGCCCATGAATTAGAGAATGGCTGAATAAATTGTGTTATATGAATGTTATGGAATGTTATTGTTCTGTAAGAAATGCCTACCAGGATGGTTTCAGAAAGGCCTGGAGAGACTTACATGAATTGATGCTCAGTGAAATGAGCAGAACCAAGAGATCATTATATACTTCAACAACAATACTGTATAATGATCAGTTCTGATGGATGTGGCTCTCTTCAACAATGAGATGAACAAATCAGTTCAACTTGTTCAATAATGAATAGAACCAACTACACCCAGCAAAAGAACTCTGGGAAATAGGTGTGAACCATTACATAGAATTTCCAATCCCTCTGTTTTGATCCACTTGCATTTTTGATTTCCTTTTCAGGTTAATTTTGCTTTATTTCAAAATCTGATTCTTCTTGTGCAGCAAAATAACTCTATGGATATGTATGCAATATTGTATTTAACATATACTTTAACATATTTAACATGAATTGGTCTACCTGCCATCTGGGGGAGTGGGTGGGGGGAAGAAGGAGAAAAGTTGGAACAGAAGGTTTTGCAAGGGTCAGTGCTGAAAAATTACCCATGCATATATCTTGTAAATAAAAAGCTAAAATTAAAAAAAAAGAAGAAGAAATGATGAGCAGCATGATTTCAGAGAGGCCTGGAGAGATTTATATGAACTGATGTTAATGAAATGAGAATTGCCAGGAGATTATTATACACAGCAATAAGATTTTATGATGATCAGTTCTGATGAACATGGCTGTCTTCAATAATGAGATGATTCAAACCAGTTCCAATTGTTCAGTGATGAAGTGATGAAGAGAGCCATCTACACCCAGAGAGAGGACTGTGGGAACTCTTTGAAATTGTTTGCTTCCCTTTTTTTCTTTCTCTTTTTTTTTTCCTTCTTGATCCAACTTTTCTTGTGCAGCAAGAAAATTGTATAAATATGTATACACACATTGGATTTTATATATATATATATATATATATATATATATATATATATATATATATATATGTATGTATGTATATATATTAATATATTTAACATATATTGGATTACCTGCCATCTAGGGCTTGTATTCTTATAAATTTGACATAGTTCTTTATATATTTCATAAATGGAATTTTTTTCAATATTTATCCATTTTTCTTAGATTGTTAGATTTATTGGCAAGTAACTGAGAAAAATAGTTCATAATAATTGCTTTTACTTACTCTCTATTTGTAATGAACCTACCCTTTTCATTCTTCATCCTGGCAACAGTTTCCTTTTTTTAAAAAAATCAAATTGTCGAATGGTTAATCTATTTTTTTTTTTGCATTTTTTCATAAAACTTACTTCTAGCTTTATTAATTCAGTGGACTTCTTACTTTCAGTTTTATTAATTTCTTCTTTGAATTTTAGATTTAATTTGGTATTTTAATGGGTATTTTAATTTATTTTTTCGAGTGGTTTTTAGTTCCATGCTCAGGTCATTAATCTATCCTTTCTTCATTTTATTGGTGTAAGTGTTTAGAGATATGAATTTTCTCCTAAATACCTCTTTGGCTGACTTTTATAAACTTTAGGATGTTGTATCATCATTGTTGATCTCTTTAATGAAATTGTTTTTTCTATGATTTTTTTTTTAATCATTCACTTTTTAGGATTACATTGTTAAATTCCAATCACCTTTCATTCTTTTCCATGGCCCTTCATCAAATATGATTTTATTGCCTAATGATTTGAAAAAATTCATTCAATATTTCTGCATTTATATATTTATGAGGTTTTTATTCCCTAATACAAAATCATTTTTTTGTGTATGTGCCATGTGCATCTGAGAAATTGGTATGTTTCTTTCTTTTTTCATTCAATAGAAACATTTACTATGTTTCCCCGATAATAAGACACTTTTATTATTTTTTTTTTTGGACAGAAAAACACCAGAGGGCTTATTTTCAGGGGAAGGCTTATTTTAATGAACATGGATAGCAATTTTAATAAACAGGTAAATGTGAACAAAAAAAGTACCTGTATTCAATAATGATCATGTCATCTTCTTCAACAACATCGTCATAATGTCCATACCCTGAATTCTGTCCTGGATGTCTTGAGCCTCTATTTCCTTCAGAAGAAGTGGACCCAATCTGTCATGTCCAGCAATAGAGCTCTCTTTAAATGAACATGTCTTGTCCAGGTAACCTGCTCATAGTGCCTTGGCGACATAGCTGTCAGTAATTTTATCCCATGACTTCTTCACCCAAGTCACAACTTCTTGCAGACAGGGCTTCACAAAGTTTCCATGCTGATTTCTTTCCATTCTATTTTCAATGTAGTCATTGACTTCCATGTGCAAGTGGTTCTTGAATGGCTTGTTTATTGCAATATCAAGGGTCTGGAGATAGGCAGTCATTCCTGCAGGAATCATTACTTGATCTATTCTTCTCGTTGCAAGGAAGTTCTTCATTTCTTTAGCATGGTGAGTGCTGGCTGAATCCCAGATTATCAGACCTCTTTGGTTACCTCGGATACCAAGTGGCAGTATTAAATCAAACCACTTTCTTATAACGGCTTGTGTACACCAGGCTTTTTTTGGTTTCAAGAACGTAAATGCCTGATACACGTTCAATCTTATCTTTCTTGCCCTTACTGATGATTAGAGGTTGGCTTTCTTTCCATCCAAATGAATTGCCAAAACACAGGTGACCCATGCAGACAGAATAATAAAATTATGACCATCAGTCCTTCTTTTCACTCCATCATGCCCCTCAATAATATTTTAACCCCATCATGCTCCCTGAGTGCTTCTTTTATCCTCCATCATGCTCCTTTTATCCTCCATCATGCCCCTTGTATCCTCCATCATGCCCCCTCACTCCCGCTTACATACAGGATTTTTATGTTGTCCTGCCTCAGCTCTCCTCCACGGCACTGCTCTCAGTGGCGCCAGCAAGCAAATTACTGGGGAAGAACAGGATGACACACTCACTGCTGCAGCTCTGATTGGATGCAGCTCGGAGCGTGGTGTGCGTTTCACCCTGGGGGGGAGAGATGACGGTGCATACAGAGGGTACCGTAATGTAGCGTGTAGCGCAGGGGATCACCTTCACTACAGTAGCAATCTCAATAGGACTTATTTTTTGGGGAGGGCTCATTTTAGAGGAATCTTACACAGTAAGGGGAGGGCTTATTTTCAGGATAGGTCTTATTATCGGGGAAACACGGTATGATATCTAACTTTCCTAAAATTCTATTCATTTCCTTGACTTTTTGGTTAGAATCATCTAGTTCTGAAAAGCACAAATTAAAATGATTTACCAATATTGCTTTACTGTCTATTTCCAACTGTAATTCATTTAATTTCTCCTTTAAAATTTGTGTGCATTTGGTCCTTTAGTGTAAGAAATCTTTTCTTATCCTGACTGTATCTCCATGATATTGCATTGTTTCTTTCCATTTCTTTCTGATTTTTTTCTGTTACCTGTGAGCATTTCAGTTTGGTTATAATATTCCTGGAAGTTTTCATTTTAGAATGTCTTTCATGTAGTGATTTGTAGATTCTTTAAATTTCTATTTTGTCTTTTAGTTCTAAAGGATGAGTACATTTTTTAATAATGTCTTGAAATATGATATTTCATCCCTTTTTGTGACCATGGTTTTTAGGTAAACCAATAATACTTAAAATAATTCTTAATATATTATAAAATGAGATATTTCCAATTTTAATTTTTACATTTTAAAAATTATTTCTTGATGTCACATGAAGTTGTTACCCTGCAAATTCTAATTTTTAAGTTATTATTTTCTTTAATGAATTATTATACCTCATTTTCCTTTTGATCAATTCTCTTTGAATTCCTTTTTTCATAGGATTCTTATACCCCTTTTCCCATTTGGTCAGTTGGTTTTTAGTGAATAATTCTCTTCAGTGGCTTTTTATATGCCTTTTCACATTTGGTTTATTCTTTTTTTTTTAAGAAGTTATTTTCTTCAGTATTTTTGTGCCCACTTTGCCAACTTGCTGATTCTTTCTTGCATCACTTTCATTTCTTTACCCCAATTTCCTTTGTTCTCATGTTGTTTTTAAAATTCTCTTTGAATTTTGCAAGGGGTTAAGACCAAATGAATTTTTTTTTCTTTCATGTTATATCCATGGATCTGTTTTGTTCTCATTGTCTTCTTTCTGAATTTGTATTTTCATCTTATTTGTCAGCATAGTTACTTTCTATGGCCAGATTCTTTCTTGTATTTTTTCATATTTGAACACTTTTCTAGACTTTTTCTTGACTAATTCTATGTTAATGTGAAGTTCTGCTCACAAGGTAGAGGGGACACTGTCCTAAGCTTCAGATTTTTCATACTTCTGCATTCACAGCTAGTTCTAGGGATGTGTAATTTTCAGTTTTTCCAAAATGCTATGATCTCAGAAGAAATATGACCAATCCTTTCCGGACCTATGTTTTGGATCTATAAGTGATCACAAGCACTCTTTTCCACCCTGGAACTGTGATCAGGTCTCTGCTTCTGCCAAAGCTAAACCCTGGGACTGCAAACCAGAATTGTATATGAGCAATACAACAATGTCCTGCACTCAGTGATAACAGTAAGCTTATAGTCCTCCACCTTATCCTTTTATCTAATTTTCCAACTTCTTTACTGTGGTGAGCTTTTTCTTCTCAAAAAGCAGCCAGGTGATAAAAGTTCAGATCTTTTATTATTTCCAATATAGCCCGGTTAGCTTAGAGGCCTATCTCTCTGCTTGGTTCCAAGAGCTCTCTCCGAATGTCTTTAAATCCAAAGGTCTGGTCCTTCAGCCTCTGCCTCTGCTTTCTTCAGCCTCCAGCCAGCTCCAGTCTTCATGTCATTCCGGTGAAATCTCGACTTGTAGCGTCTTCCTCTCCAGAACTTCTTCGACTGGCCCATTGGCCTATTTATGCTCCTTCCAGAGAGAGGGATTATGGGTTTTCTCCCATAGTGCTCTCTGGCCCAAAGAGTTTCAAGGGAGGTATGAACTCATTGAACTCCAATGAGTAAAGGTGTGAACACAAGCCTTGTATTGATTAGTTCTACTTAGTACCTTGTTTCAGGTTCTGCCCAAAACATCTTCTTGTAAGATTAGTTCAACTCTAATTAGTTAACAGTTAGTAAGGATTCCAACATCTCCCCCTTTCTTTTGTTTTAAAACATAGGGGGTTTCTGAGGGGGTACACATAAATCCATCAATATAGGCCAGAACTTTGTAACAGATATACATGGTATACATAAATCCATCAATATGGGAGGCATTATACATAATTTACATAAGCACATAGCAATATAACACAGGCTAGTAGTAATGTAACAAATAACATGAATCATCCTGAAAATTTACACATGTCCATAAGTCCTAGAAACAGTCCAATAGGATTCCATTGTCCATTAGTTCATGTGCCAGGAATCCAATAGTTCCTGTAAGCTCTGAAGTACTGCAAAAAGTCTCATCAACAATTTTTCATCTTAAGGAACCCAATGATTCTTACTGGTTTTTCAGGAACTGAAATAGTTTCATCTTGTGTTAGGAAATTCAAAGATTTCTGAAGATTTTAAGAGTCCTTTTGACAGTCTCATTGTCAGCCATCTGATTCTTTCTTCATCAGTGGAAATATAAGCAGATCCTCTTCCCCAAGCAGTTAATCTAATTCCCTTCTATTTACCAAATTTGGGATTTCTCCTCATCATCTGGTAATTACATTGGAGCTGTTTGCATTGGATATTGTCTTGTTGTCTTAAAAGGCCTGTATTCTTCCCAACTGTAATCCTGATTGCTTTTCTGTTGGTTGATGACATCAGAGTTCTGAATTTCTAAAGTCTCTCTGGGTGTAACCTCAGCTGCTATCATGCCCCACCTGTCCTTTGATTGATACTTTGGAGCTGGGTCCTGCCTCTCATTCCTCTGGGTCAATATACATTTAGAGGCCCAGTGAAAGCCTTGATTACATTTTGGACATGGAGTTTTGGGTTTTCTCTCACCCTGTCTTCTCGCTCTATCTCCATTTCTACATTGAGCTCTCAAATGTCCAATTTTTCTGCACTGAAAACATCGACAAGTTTCTCTAGAATTCCTCTGCCAAGAAGGACCTTGTCTTTCCATGTTCATCATAGTTTGGGCATAATAAGCATTTATGTCCACTGTGGCACAGCGTCTTATGATCTCTTCTAAAGGAGCTTTTTTGTCTAGCCCCCATATAATTCTCTTGCAAATCTCATTGGCATTTTCCTTAGCCAAATGTTTAGTCATTATTTCTGTTGCTGCATTGTCTCCAATGGTTCTTATTACAGCTGTTTGTAAACGTCCCACAAAATCTGCAAAAGGTTCATTGGGACCTTGCTCTATTTTTGTGAAAGCATTATTTCCATCTTTCTGTCCAGGGAGAGAATTCCAAGCTTTTATTGCAGCCTTAGAAATTTGCTCATACACTGTTATGGGATAATAAATCTGTTCTGAACTCTCTGCATACTGACCTTCACCAGCTAGTTGGTCAAAAGCAACTTGTACAATAGCTCCTGTTTGTCTATTGCGTTGGGCTTGAATCCTACATAATTCATGAAACTCCGAAAGCCACAATAAATTTTGTCCCGGTTCTAGACATGTTTTAGTGATGGATTTCCAGTCATTCGGGGTTAAGATTTCATAAGACAAATTATTCAGTAACATCTTCACATAAGATGATGTAGCCCCATAAAGAGTGCAACCCTTTTTCAAATCTTTAATTTTTCCCAAATTAAAAGGAGTGTATTTTCTCTCTTTTTGACCTGAGGAGTTGAGCTCTTCAATCACAGGATATGCATTTATAAAATCAGATATATCTTCTCCTTCATTTTTTGCTTTAATTAATGCTTTTTCTAATCTTGTCAAATTCTGCTTTACAGGAGAAGCTGACTGTGTTTCTGTCTCTCTCCCTCCCCCTTGTTCCACACATGAAGGGTTAATTGCAGGGAGAGGGTCATGAGATGTGGAATCACCTAATTACTTCTGCTGTGAAGTATCATACTCAGAATTGTAATTAACTCCATTCTCATCTGATTCATCCTCCTTTTCACCTAGTAAAGTTGGCACTTCTTCCTCCTGTACTTTCCTTTTCATCATTCTATCACTTAAATAACTTCTTATAGCCAATTGTATTACATTATATGTATTAATTATTGAGTTAGGCCCATTTTTATCATAGAATTGACAAAGATCCTCTCCAACCAATTTCCATTCATTTAGATTTAATTCCTTATCAAGAGAGAAACAAGGACATATGTCCTTTACAGTTTGTAAAAGTTCAGTGATTTGCTGTAAACTTATAATTAAACCTTGGCTTTCCATAATTTTGACAATGCTCTCTAAACATTTTCCTTGAACAGAAACAGGCTGTTTTCTAAATATCTGTCCCATCTTAGATGAAATTCTACTTTAACTCTTCTAACAAAATTTCTTTGTTACACTCACCCTAATTTCTGGGTTGAAGAGTCTTTTCCACTGGATCAGGATCAGAGGTTTTTCCACTTGAATCAGGATCGGAGCTTTTCCACTGAAATCCACTGAGGGGGGTCTGTTTGCCCCACGTTGGGCGCCAAAATGTGGTGATCTTTTTCTTCTCAAAAAGCAGCCAGGTGATAAAAGTTCAGATCTTTTATTATTTCCAATATAGCCCGGTTAGCTTAGAGGCCTATCTCTCTGCTTGGTTCCAAGAGCTCTCTCCGAATGTCTTTAAATCCAAAGGTCTGGTCCTTCAGCCTCTGCCTCTGCTTTCTTCAGCCTCCAGCCAGCTCCAGTCTTCATGTCATTCCGGTGAAATCTCGACTTGTAGCGTCTTCCTCTCCAGAACTTCTTCGACTGGCCCATTGGCCTATTTATGCTCCTTCCAGAGAGAGGGATTATGGGTTTTCTCCCATAGTGCTCTCTGGCCCAAAGAGTTTCAAGGGAGGTATGAACTCATTGAACTCCAATGAGTAAAGGTGTGAACACAAGCCTTGTATTGATTAGTTCTACTTAGTACCTTGTTTCAGGTTCTGCCCAAAACATCTTCTTGTAAGATTAGATCAACTCTAATTAGTTAACAATTAGTAAGGATTCCAACACTTTACCATTAGTGGGTTGAGAATTATGGAAAGCATGACAACCTCTGATTCAGTCATCCTCAAGGTCTGCTGCTAGTTTTCTGAGGCAAGGCACAGCCTTTTCTGGACTGCACTGCATTCTTAGCCCAGTGAGACAAAACTTTCTTGGTGACCCTCTAAGAACTCTTGGGATAAAAATAATGTTTTGACCCTGACTTTCATTGTTAGGGGTTCTACCTTTCCAGAATTTGTTTTAAGGCTTTATTTTAAGGTTGGAAGGGAATTTTAAAGAGCTTATATTATTCCCTGCTTTCACTCTGCCATGTTGGCTTCATCCTACCCCTCACCTTACTACCCAGAATATACTAATAAAGTTTTTTTTTTAAACCTGAGTATAATGTTTTATCCCTATATATTTGCTTCAACTCTTTATTCTAGCCAATATAAATTCTCATTAGGATAGTCATTTAATTATATCTCAAAATACCTATACTTGCTACCTTTGTGTCATTTTGGAACTTAATATTTCTATTTATGTCTCTATACAGTATATCAAAAGAAAAATTTTGCCTAAAATATCGAAACATTTCTACAAAACACTAAAACAAGAGATTATTTCTTTTCTTCTAGCTCATTTTGGATGGGAGAGATAGAGACAGAGAGAATGAGACAATATTGAGGTTCTAAGTTTCTGTTGTAGTTAAAACATTACATGAGGGAAGCAAGTATTCTTTTTTTGTACATCTGATATATATTCTTCCTTTTATTGCATTTACTTTCCCCTAACAAGAAAGTGAAAATAAGTAAAAGAAGTTAGTGAAGTAATTAATGTCTTAAAAAGCATAATTCTATTCTTCCTTATTACTATAACTGTTCATAAAGATGATAGACATAGTTCCAGCAGATTTTACCTTCTGCTGTCTTTATGATTGAATTGTGATTCAAACATCAAACAGCTAAGGCTTTCCAGACATAGAAAAGCCTTCTGCTGAAGTTTTAATTGAAAGAAATTTCAAAGTCACCATACAGTAACCCAAGAAAAATCTTCTTGGATTTCTTGATTGGTCTGATGAAACAAGATTTTACAGGATTTTCCCCCTCCCCATTTAAGAAAAAATCCAGGAAGAAAGACTGGGGAATAGCAGATGTAAATTATAAACTACTACACAGGGGAAGCTAGGTGGCACAGTGGATAGAGCACCAGCCCTGAAGTCAGGAGAACCTGAGTTCAAATCTGGCCTCAGACACTTAACACGTCCTAGCTGTGTGACCCTGGGCTAGTCACTCAACCCCAATTGCCTCAGCAAAAAAACAAAAACAAAAACAAAAAAATAAATAAATAAATAAATAAATAAATAAACTACTACACAAAAATGGAAAAAATGATAAAGGATTCATTTTGTGATTTATTGTCTGATGTTTTCCCATTATGTTTATACCAGCAAGTGAACATTGATCAGGTGTTTGTTTAAATAAAGATCTTTAAATATAAAGGAAAATCAGGGAAATTTTATTGAATTTTCAAGGATTTTAATATGTAGAAAACTTCTAGGCATTTCTCCATATTTTGACATAATATTGATTTTTTCCAGTTAAACAAAGAAAAACAAGTCTTTGCTCTTCATTAGTATAGGGATCACCACTATTATAAAAAATATATGGTACATATTGTAATGAAATTTTGGCTGAGTAAATTGTAGTGTCTATAACCATAGCAGCTGACCTTTCAGGAGGCAATTTAGAATTTAAGCAATTACCCAAGTAAGATAACATTCTCTGAATTTTTTACAAATTAAAAGTATTTATTTCTAGAATACAAACTAAATTACTAGATATCTATCAAAGCTTTTCACATTTAGATATTGATAATTCCTATTGATAGATTCAATTTTAAAAATACAGTTGGGAGGCAGCTTAGGTAGCATAGTAAACAGAGCACCAGCCCTGAAGTCAGGAGGACCTGAGTTCAAATCTGTTCTCAGACACTTAACACTTCTCTAGTTTGGTAATATTATAAATAGAAACTATTCATCTGGATTGCATTCCATTGAGTGCACAATTCTCCCAAAGCAAATTTCTAGCTAAGTGCCAAAATTATTTCTTTCTTTTTGTTGTTGTTGTTGTTTGTTTGTTTGTTTTTTGTCTTTTAACTCTCCTCTGTTTTTTTTTTTCCTCTATATACTAAGGGTTTTATTGTCTGTCTTTGTTCTTTATGATTCTTTCTGTTTCTCTGTCTTTTTGTCAGTGTCTTGTCTTGTCTTGTCTTGCCTGTCTGTCTGTCTTTCTGTCTCTGCTCTCTTATTCTCAGGCCATGTAACCAATATTTGATAGAAAATCTGTCAATACTTATCAGATGAAATGACTACCACCCATTCCTAGAATTTTACTTAGATAAGAATTATGCCACCAGAAAAAAAAGCTAGAAAATATTTCTTAATTTATTGTCTTGAGTGAATAAATCAGAAAATGAAGGAGGAAGATGATGAAGATGCCATTCACTTAGGAAGAGATTGGAAGGAGAGGAGTTTGTGAAGCTTTTTGACAGGGCTACTATTGTCATATGTCTTAACCAATAATAATGGACAAGACCACAATATAAATAAATTATCCTGAGAAAATATGCTCTCTAGACAGCTCTTTCGATGGAGGAAATCTCAAAAGAATTAAGAAGTTTAGCAAAGAGAGAATTCTTCTGAAACTTGAAAGAATAGCACATACTCCACAATTTTCTATGGTTTTTAATTTTCTTAAAAACCACACATGTGGAAGAAATTGGTACTATTGTGTCTAGAAGCAAGAGAAATATTAACTATCACTCTACAACTTCAGATATTCCAAACAGATTGTCAATTAATTTGACCCATCAATCTCTAAATAGGAGATTATTTAATAATTTTACCACCAAAATGAATACTGTGTTCCTCAGTATTCATGAGAGTATACTAATTTGGTGACTTTTTTCATTTGTTTTCCTATCAATTTATATCAAGTCTCTTTACTAACATCATTATGCTTTGGAAACCCTATACCAAATTTTAAAGGATTTGTTTAAAAATTCAACTTATCTCTGTTTTAGTCACTCTGGCGTAAATTTTAAATAAGTGCCCAGGTTTTTTCAACATCTGTAATATTTCAATAACATAAACATAATTGACAAAAATATTTTATTTCCTGGGTAAAAAAGTAGTGACATGTGGTGTTTTTGTCAGTACTTGTAACTGAAGATTCAAACTTTGGCAAAGACAGGTCAAAAAGACCATATTTGAACTTTCTTTAATTCTTACTTCAATAAATTAATATCTCATCAATATATGTGCTTCTTCCAATAGTTCAAGTTGCAACCAATGCAGGCCTTTTCATCATCTTGTTCATGACTACCTATAAATTCTTCAGTTGGGGAGAATTTCGTATATTTTGGTTATCAATAAAGGAACATGAACTAACCTTTGATGATCTCTCATGCTTATGAAGTGACTGAACCCCTTCTAATTCAGGTTATACATCTCTCTGATATCCTTTATGTTGGCCACTGTTCCCAGATAATTTTTCATCGGCATTTAAATGTAGCCTGATCTTATCAAAGATACCTATTACCTTTTCTTTTGGAATAACATCCAGACAATTCTTTACAGATTGTAGTACTATCATATAGACTCAGTATTGGTGTAAGAATTTTAACAGTAAGAATTTAACATTAAGGAAAGAGGTTTTAGAGACATTATAGACATAATGGGATGTGCAAGGCACAGTTAGCTGATCACTGCATCAATCCTTATTCCTCTCTAGTTGCTACTGACCCATTTCTTTAATAATATTCTATCCCTTGGAAATGTGAACACATCCAGCCATTCTGGAGAGCAATTTGGAACTATGCTCAAAAAGTTATCAAACTGTGCATGCCCTTCAATCCAGCAGTGTTACTACTGGGCTTATACCCCAAAGAGATACTAAAGAAGGGAAAGGGACCTGTATGTGCCAAAATGTTTGTGGCAGCCCTGTTTGTAGTGGCTAGAAGCTGGAAAATGAATGGATGCCCATCAATTGGAGAATGGTTGGGTAAATTGTGGTATATGACCATTATGGAATATTATTGTTCTGTAAGAAATGACCAGCAGGATGAATACAGAGAGGACTGGCGAGACTTACATGAACTCATGCTAAGTGAAATGAGCAGAACCAGGAGATCTATATATACCTCAATAACGATACTGTTTGAGGATATATTCTGATGGAAGTGGATCTCTTTGGTAAAGAGAGCTAATTCAGTTTCAATTGATCAAGAATGGACAGAAACAGCTATATCCAAAGAAAGAAAACTGGGAAATGAATATAAACTGCTTGCATTTTTGTTTTTCTTCCCGCATTATTTTTACCTTCAGAATCCAATTCTCCCTGTGCAACAAGAGAACTGTTCGGTTCTGCACACATATATTGTATCTAGGATATACTGTAACCTATTTAACATGTAAAGGACTGCTTGCCATCGTGGGGAGGGAGTGGAGGGAGGGAGGGGAAAAATCGGAACAGAAGTGAGTGCAAGAGATAATAGTGTAAAAAATTACCCTGGCATGGGTTCTGTCAATAAAAAGTTATTTAAAAATAATAATAATATTCTACCCTTATTAATTTTGTTTCCCAAAAGAATCAAGGAGATATTCTTATACTGCCATATAAATTGATAGAAATGTAGTCTCTCTCATTATTTAATCAACTGACTCTGAGTCCTTCTATCCCCATAGTCATACATTATAAATAAAGTTGTTTTATGAACTTTCATTTCTCTTCTTTTTCTCTATCTCAACACCTCTGATCAAGAAAACTTAGACAATATCACTGTTAATCATTATACCATTAATTGTAACAAGAAGTAATAAAAGAAAGATTTGCACTGTAACATTAAGCAAACTGCACAGCCAACATCAATCACCTTTATGTACTCCAAAAGCAGGAGAAAGAGATACTACATTGAATATTCTTACCAGCTATGCTACTGATGCTTTTTAAACTATTGAAATACAGCTTAGGATGGCATTTCAAATCTCTCATAGATTAATAATACTTCATCATAAAATAAGGTCTAAACTCACTTTGCTCAAAATATATATATATTTTTTTACATATTAACTTCAAAAATAACAGTTAACTTATTCAATCTCTTGGGAAAGAAATTCTTTTAGTTCTTCCTCGTTGTGCCTCATACAGTCTAACTCATCCATGAAGTAAATTCCACTAGATGACAAGTAGACTTTTCCCCAAGGCTCTCATTTCTGCCTTCTTAAAGATACAGAAATAACAGTCAAAGCTTCAATGAAAGACTATTTAAATCAAGGTTATATCAAAAGGAAGAAATTTTAGGCAAAAACTTGAGGTTATTTAAGATTGTAATTTCACAAAGACAAAACAGATCTATTGTAATTCCAATTTGGAGCCTGATTCACTTTTCAGCTTTATTAGCTATTTAAAATATACTTACTGGTGGAAAACTATCCATGGGTCATCAGTCCAACTGCACAAAGTAATCTCTGTGATAGTTATTTTTATCTATTTTTTTTTCTGTGTGTCTAGTCAGTCAGGCAGACAGCAAGGTCAATTTCCTTAAGAAATTATGGATAACTTCAAAGATATACTTTATTCCAGGGCTTCATGCAATTAGCTCAGTGTAACCTATCAAGATTTGGATGATCTCACTATAGAAAACAAATTCCTCTCCAATTTGGATTCTCTCTTAAAGATCTTTCATGGCATACAAACAAGGCATAGCAAACACTTTTTCAAACATTTCTCCTTGTCTTAAACTTTGCTTGATATGATTAATCAGTTCACATTTCCAAGAAGGGCCATTTCTTCTTCTGAGACCAAAAAAATGAGAAGATGCTTAGGGACAGAGAATTTGGTGCATTAAATTGAAGATGTCATTACAATTTGTCTGTCTTCTTTCAAGAAAGGAAAATGATACTCTAGTTGGAGTTAGTAGACAAAAGATCATTTGGACCAGTCATTGAGAGGATTCAGATAAGAGTCAAGCAAAGATGAGAAAAAAAAGATTCACATTCAGTAGTGAAGAAGACAGTACTATGACCAATAGAAATATTTCTTTTGAAAACTTAAAAATATATGTATTAACAAGTTGCATCCTGAAAAGTCCAACCTCAGAAGATTAGGATTCAAGACTTCTGACTCAGCATAATGTTTAATTTCTCAGGTCCCAGTCAACTCTAAGATTTTGCACTGGAAAACAATTGCGACTTTGGGTTATTAAAGAGAGCTGTCTCATCAGAATTCTTATATAAAAGGTACTTTGTGTGATTCTAGGATCCACTTCTTTGAGACAGAAAAGTCAAAGTTGTTTTTACAATATTACAAGGTGTTTTAATTTTTAAGATCATAAACATTTTATAAAGCATAAAATCAAAGTTCTTAGGGAAGGCAGTCACCAATAATTTTTAAGACATAAAAAAATTTAGACATGTCTTTATTTCTTTAAAATTATTGGTGACTGTCTTTGGGAAAACATATTTGAGAAACACTGTATTGTTTCACAACAACAAAATCCTATGTATCTCCTTTGTGTTCATTTCTCCTTCCTACATATATACAGCAATCTAATAGTAATAAAGAAGCCAAAAATTTTTTGTAACTGAGGCTTCTGGAAATCAATTATTCTATATAAAGTTGGTTTCTTATTATCACTTATCAGGATCATTACTTCATACTACAAAGTCTGTCTTAATGGAAAAGCAAAATATGCTTACTTGTTACTTTATGATGACTTCAGACTCACAGGTCAAGAGGGATCTTTTCTCATAGCATTCATACATATTCAAAATACTCATGCATATTCACATGTTCTAGATCTTTTAGCTTACACTAAAGAATTTTTTTCAGATTAACAAAGATTGATTTGTTCCTTGTCACCTCTTTTAGATGTCAGTTATGTTTAGATGATGTTTACAAAAACTGTTAGTGAAGAAAGATACTTGATATGCATCTTAATCATAGTCCAATTATTATAGATCTAACTAAAATATGGACTATCTAGCTGAGATTTTCCTATCATAACTTTTCAGAATAAATTTTGACAGAGTGTAAGTTCAGAGGCAAAATGAAATGACCTGCTGTGACCCAAGATAAACATGTTTATTTATTTATTTATTTATTTTTAATATATCTTTCTTTATGAATCAGGTTGGGAAAAGAAAAATCAGAACAAAAATGAAAAACCATAGGAGAGGAAAAAAACAAGAAAAAAAGTGAATATAAAATATGTTGATTTACATTCAATCTCCATTGCTCTTTTTCTGGATGCAGATGTCATTTTCTGTTCAAAGTCTCTATTAGATTGCTTTGGATCACTGAACCACTATGAAGAACCAAATCTTTAATAGCTGATCATTGCACATTCTTGATATTATTATTTACAATGTGTTCTGGTTTTGTTAGCTTCACTCTGCATCAGTTCATGTAAATATTATCAGACCTTTCTAAAACCAGTTTGTTCATCATTTTTAAAATAATATTAATAATAATAATAATATTTAATAATAATAATAATAATATTCCATTACCTTCATTCACACTTATTCATAACATTCAGTCATTTCCTAGTTGATGGGTATTTACCCATTTTCAAATTATTTGTTACTGCAAAAAGAACCGATACAGACATTTTTGAACACATATATCTTGCTCCCTCCTTTATGATTTCCTTGCGATTATTCAAGGGTATTAACACTTTTGTAGTTCTTTGGGCAAATTCCAGATTGCTATCCAGAACTGTTCAATCATTTCACAAATCCATGAATGATGCATTAGTGTCCCAGTTTTCCCACATCCTCTCCAAATCTGTCATTAACTTCCCCTGTCATTTTAGCCAATCTGAGAAATGTGAAGTGTTTTAATTTGCATTTCTCTATCTTTCAATATTTCTCAATAGTTATTTAGAGCATTTTTTCATATGATTATAGATAGCTTTCAGTCATCTGATGATGTTCATATCCTTTGACCATTTATCAATTGGGTAATGACTTATTCCTTTATTTATTTACTTATTGCTGAGGCAATTGGGGTTAAAGTGATTTGCCCAGGCTCCCATAGCTAGGAAATATAAAGTGTCTATGACCAGATTTGAACTCAGGTCCTATTGGCCTCAAGGCTGATGCTCTAACCACTATGCCACCCAGCTGCCCTTGTGACTTATATTATAACTTTGACACCAGTGCTTCATATATTTTAGAAATGAGACCTTTATCAGAAACACTATCTGTAAAGATTTTTTCCCAGCTTTGTACTTCACTTTTAATTTTGTTTCTGATGGTTTTGTGTGTGCAAAAAACTTTTTAAATTTGATATAATCAAATGAAATCAAATCAAATAAAAATTGGCCATTTTGCCTTTCATAATGTTCTCTACTTCTTTAGTCATAAATTCCTCCTTTCTTCAATAATTTAATAGGCAAATTATTTCTTGCTCTCCTAATTTGCTTATGGTATCACCCTTTATGCCCAATTCATGCACACATTTTGACCTTAGTTTTGTATGGGGTGTGAGATGTGGGTGTATGCCAAGTTTCTGAAATACTAATTTCCAGTATTCCTAGCAATTTTTGTCAAATAGTGAGTTCTTATTCCAGAAGCTGGAGTTTGGGAGTTTTTCAAATTCTAGATTACTATAGACTTTGATTTTAAGGCCTTGTGTTGTGTGTATCTAATTCTATTCCATTTAGACACTACTCTTTTTCTTAGAGAGTACTAAATGGTTTTGATGACTATGGCTTTATAATATAATTTTTAGGTTTGGTACTGTTAAGCCACATCCTTTCCATTTTTTATTAATTTCCTTGATATATTTGATTCATTGGTCTTCCAGATGAATTTTGTTTTCATTTTTTCAAGTTCTATAAAATAATTTTCCACAATTTGATTGGTATGGCACTGAACAAGTAGATCAATGTAGGCAGAATTTCCACTTTTATTATAATAGCTCAGCCTAATCATAAGCTGTTGATATTTTTCCATTTACTTAGATCAAACTTTATTTGTCTAAGAAATGTTTTGTGATTGTGCTGATATAGCTTTTGGGTTTGTCTTGGCAGGTAGACCCCATTTTTAAATTTTTAAAATATTATTTTAAATGGAATTTCTCTTTCTATTCTTGCTGATGGGCTTTGTCAGTAATATGTAGAAATGCTAATAATTTTGTGGGTTTATTTTATATTTTGTAACTTTGCTAAAGTTGTGGATTGTTTCCAGTAGGTTTTTGGATGATTTTATGGAATTCTCTAAGTATATCTATCATTTTATCATCTACAAAAAGCAATCGCTTTATTTCCTCTTTGACTACTCTAATTCCTTTAATTTCTTTTTTATTTTATTATTGCTAAAGCTAGCATTTCTAGTACAATGTTGAAAGATATATGTGATAATGAGCATTCTTGCTTTAACCTTGATCTTATTGGGATTGCATCCAGCTTCTCTCCAATACAAATAATGTTTGCTATTGATTTTAGATAGATACTGCTTATTATTGTAAGAAAAGCTTGCTTTATCCTTATGCTATCTAGTTCTCTGAATAGAAATGGATGCTGTATTTTGTCAAAAGCATTTATTGAGGGCATCATATCATTTTGTTTTATTATTGACATGGCCAATTATGACAACAGTTTTCTCAATATTGAACCAGCCCTGCATTCCTGGTATATATCCCACTTAGTCATAGCCTATTATCCTCTTAATAAGTTGCCAGCATCTGGCAACTTCTAAAATAAAGGATCAGAAGGCCTGGATTACCAAATTCTGGAAGGCAAAGGACCTGGGTTTACAATAAGAAATTACCTACCCAGTGAGTCTGAGCATCATCTTTTAGGACAAGGTGATGGATTTTCAATTAAGTTAGAGACTTTCAATCACTTCTATTGAAAAAACAGAACTAAACAGAAAACAATCTACAAACACAGGACTCAAGAATAGCATAGAAAGATAACTGGGTAATATATGTGTGTGTGTATGTATGTATGTATGTATGTATCATTACTGAGATCATTACTGAGACAGACAGAGAGAAGCATCACATGGACTTAGAGGGTGGTTGTGAATGAACTCTGATGTAATGACATCAAAGAAAAAGTCAATAAGGAGTGGGAAAAGGTCTACATTGGAAGAAGAGGAAAGGAGAGGTATAATGGAACAAATTAGATTCTATGAAGAGGCGCAAAAGAAGGAATGAAAAAAGGGTGGGGTCATGAGCATTGTCTAAAGCTTGATCTCATCAGGTTTGGCTCTAAGAGGGAATAATTTAATCATTCAATTGGGTATAGAAATTTGTCTAACCCTATAAAAAGATATTAAGTCAGTTACAACAAGAAATAGACAGCAAAACTATTTTAGTGGGGAATCTCAAACTTCCCCTCAAGGAATCAGAAAAATCTAACCACAAAATAAATAAGAAAGAAACTAGAGAGATTAATAGAAACCTAAAAAAACATAGATTTGATACACCTCTGGAGAAAATTTAATAGGGACAGACAGAAAGGAATTCACATTTTTCTTGGCAGTACACGGCACCTACACAAAAATTGATCATATATTAGGGCATAAAAACCTCACAATCAAATGCAAAATGGCAGAAAAACTCAATGCTTGCATTGTAGACCAAAGCAGTTCTTAAAATTTTATATCTTTAAATACTTTTATGAATAAAATAGAGAAAGTGGAGATGGGCACGCCACTAAAAAAGCTAGAAAAAGAACAAATTAAAAACCTCCAGTTAAATACCAAATTAGAAATTCTGAAACTCAAAGAAGAGATTAATAAAATTAAAACTAAGAAAAATATTAAACAAATTAATAGAACTAAGAATTAGTCTTTTGGGGAAAAAGAGAAATCTTTGGTTAATTTGATTAGAGAAAGGAAAGAAAACAAACAAACAAACAACAACAACAACAAAAACCAAATCACCAGCATCAAAAATGAAAAGAATGAACTTGTCACCAAAGAAAAAGAAATTAAAGCAATAATTAGGAGCTATTTTGCCCAAATGTATGACAGCAAATCTGACAATTCAACTAAAAAAGGATGAATATTTAGAAAAAAAATAGAAATTTCCCAGATTAACAGAAGAGAAAATAAATTACTTAAGTAGTCCCATTTTAGCAAAAGAAATTGAGCAAACCATTAATGAATACCCTAAGAAAAAAATGTCCAAGATCAACTTTTAAAATATACTACTTTACCATTAACAACACAATATTTTGCATTTCTTTTTATGCATGTTTCTGCCCAAAGCCCAAATTTTAATTGGATGTTTTGAGGAAGTTAATGACCTCCCTCTTACCATAGCATTAGCAAAACCTTCAAATGTATCCACTGTCTTTGTAAAGCTTCACAAAGCAGCTTATAACATTGGTGCATTAGTATTATTTCCTGCTGTTTCATTTTTTGGCAAGTCAGCTATTAGATAAAGTTCTTAGTTTAAGGCAATGAAGGGAGACAGAATGCATAGGGTCACATATGTTCCGGTCTTTGAAAGAGAGAGACACATATACAAATTCTTAAGAAGAGATATTTGTTTACATTTATGCATGTTTTCTCCTAATTCTACAAACATATCCTTAAAAAAAATTATCCAGCTTTTTATAAAAATCATACCCAAGTTTTAGCTTTCTGCATCTGGATATCATTGGGATTGTTCTATTCATTTTTTATCAGCCCCACAATTATTGAAATTACTTGTACACTTGCACATTTTTTTTTTGTTTTGCATATATATGTGTATATGTTAGAAACTTTAAGACGTGTGTATGGTTAAACTTCACTAGATCTGAGGTACATGTGATTGATACTACTTATTGTTTTAAGGAAAGTTCCTTTTATATTATGCTGTCTGGTGTTTTAAATAGGAATGGATGCTGCATTTTATTGAAGCTTTTTCTGCATATATTGAAGTTATCATATGATTTCTGTTGGTTTCATTATTGGTATGATCAATCATGGTAATAGTTTTCCTGATATTGAACCAGCCCTGCATTCCTGGTATAAATCCTACTTTGTCAGAGTGTATTTTCTTGTTGATAAGTTGCAGCAACTTCTTCACTAATGTTTTATCTAAAATTTTTTGCATCAACATATATTAAGGAGATCAGATGATAAGTTTCTTTCTATTTTGGATCTTCCCAATTTAGATATAACTGCCATATTTGTATCAAAGAAGGAATTTGTTTTTTCCAATTAGTTTACATAGTATTGGAATTAATTGCTCTTTAAATGTTTGTTAGAATTCACTTGTGAATCTATCTAAGTCTAGAGATTTTTTTTCTTAGGGAGTTCATTAATGGCTTATTCGATTTCTTTTGTTAAAATGGGACTATTTAAGTAGGATGGGAAAGACCATGTCTTTTAGAAGTATTGCAAAAATGGAAATTATGAGATCCAGCAATTGTTTTGATATAGAGGTGTAAGAAAAGGGAAGAATTAAATGTGATTGAGAATTTGAAGCTTAATAACTGGAAGGATAGTGATATAAGAAATGGAAAATTGCAAAGATGTCCTGGTCAAGAAGAAACCCACTAGCTTCTCCTTCAGGTATATTAAGTTTGAGGTTTCATGTAACATCAGAGTCAAGACATTAAGAAAGCAGCTGGAAATGGAAGTTTAAAAATCAATGGTCATGTTAAGCCTCAGAAGTAATTGTGGGAGTCATCTGGGTAGAAGTGATCATTGTTGTTATGGTAGTAGATGAATGAGCCAGAAAGAGAGTGAGAAGACAACACAGCAGGACTTATGAGAAAGTCTGGGTGGCTTTCTCGAAATTGGAGTAGGAAGGGGAGAGAGCTAGAAAAATCAATCAAAGAGATATGAGCCAAAGGAAGCAATGACATGGAAGCTATAGGAAAAGTTGTATGACTGAGAAGGAATTGTTTGGTGCATTCAAGCCAGCTGGTGGATAAAATACTGGATCTGGAATCAAGAACACCTATACCCAAACCAGTTTCAAATATTTATTGGGTCTGTGCCCCGGGGCTAGTCACTTACCCTATTTGCCTCAGTTTTCTGAACTGTAAAATGTAAATAAAAATAACACTTACTTCACAGACTTCAAAAAAAGAGAGTTTGTTAAAAAAAAAAAAAACTAGAACATAGTAGACTTTATATAAATGCTTTTTCTATAAGTATCTGTCTATCTCTCCCTCCAAGACAGTTCTCTGAGAACTATTAGCTTTGACTCAGTTTTAGAGAAATTAGGGGACAAATAGAGAAAGACCTTTTCCAGATAATAAGGCTCCATAAATGAAACATAAATGTCCCCCAGGACTGTAAATGATACAGAACAAACTGCAGAAATATAGTATATTGTTAACTCCATTTGATGGGCCATTGCTTCTTTTGGTGCCAAATGACCTTACCATTACAGTAGCAGTGATGTGTACTCTGTGGCAATTGCTGCTTTTGAGAATTACTCAGTCTAGTGGCTAGAAATGTTAAAATGATCATTGTTTCTATCTCTCTATTAGTAAAAAAGAACTGAAAGCAACCTATGAAATTTTAAAAGATACAATTCAGTTTTTG